>NC_088410.1:99381762-99514044 GCF_034236695.1 Oncorhynchus nerka | reverse complement strand
GGCACTGGCACAGGCACAGGCACAGGCACTGGCACAGGCACAGGCACAGGCACTGGCACAGGCACAGGCACAGGCACAGGCACAGGCACAGGCACAGGCACTGGCACTGGCACTGGCACAGGCACAGGCACAGGCACTGGCACAGGCACAGGCACAGGCACAGGCAGGCACAGGCACAGGCACAGGCACAGGCACAGGCACAGGCACAGGCACAGGCACTGGCACAGGCACAGGCACAGGCACAGGCACAGGCACAGGCACAGGCACAGGCACAGGCACAGGCACAGGCACAGGCACAGGCACAGGCAGGCACAGGCACAGGCACAGGCACAGGGCACAGGCACAGGCACAGGCACAGGCACTGGCACAGGCACAGGCACAGGCACAGGCACAGGCACTGGCACAGGCACAGGCACTGGCACTGGCACTGGCACAGGCACAGGCACAGGCACAGGCACAGGCACTGGCACAGGCACAGGCACAGGCACTGGCACAGGCACAGGCACAGGCACTGGCACAGGCACAGGCACAGGCACAGGCACAGGCACAGGCACTGGCACAGGCACAGGCACAGGCACAGGCACAGGCACAGGCACAGGCACTGGCACAGGCACAGGCACAGGCACAGGCACAGGCACTGGCACAGGCACTGGCACAGGCACAGGCACAGGCACAGGCACAGGCACTGGCACAGGCACAGGCACAGGCACAGGCACAGGCATGGCACAGCACAGGCACAGCACAGGCACAGGCACAGGCACAGGCACTGGCACAGGCACAGGCACAGGCACAGGCACAGGCACAGGCACAGGCACAGGCACTGGCACAGGCACAGGCACTGGCACAGGCACAGGCACAGGCACTGGCACAGGGCACAGGCACAGGCACAGGCACAGGCACAGGCACAGGCACAGGCACTGGCACAGGCACAGGCACAGGCACAGGCACAGGCACAGGCACAGGCACAGGCACAGGCACAGGCACTGGCACAGGCACAGGCACAGGCACAGGCACAGGCACAGGCACAGGCACTGGCACAGGCACAGGCACAGGCACAGGCACTGGGCACAGGCACAGGCACAGGCACTGGCACAGGCACAGGCACAGGCACAGGCACAGGCACAGGCACAGGCACAGGCACAGGCACAGGCACAGGCACAGGCACAGGCACAGGCACAGGCATCAGGCATGGCACAGGCACTGGCACAGGCACAGGCACTGGCACAGGCACAGGCACAGGCACTGGCACAGGCACTGGCACAGGCACAGGCACTGGCACAGGCACAGGCACAGGCACAGGCACAGGCACAGGCACAGGCACAGGCACAGGGCATCGGCACAGGCACTGGCACTGGCACAGGCACAGGCACAGGCACTGGCACAGGCACAGGCACAGGCACAGGCACTCCAGGCACTGGCACAGGCACAGGCACAGGCACAGGCACAGGCACAGGCACAGGCACTGGCACAGGCACTGGCACAGGCATTGGCACAGGCACAGGCACAGGCACAGGCACAGGCACTGGCACAGGCACAGGCACAGGCACTGGCACAGGCATTGGGCAGGCAGGCACAGGCACAGGCACAGGCACTGGCACAGGCACAGGCACAGGCACACTGGCACAGGCACAGGCACAGGCACAGGCACAGGCACAGGCACAGGCACAGGCACAGGCACTGGCACAGGCACTGGCACAGGCACAGGCACAGGCACACAGGCACAGGCACAGGCACTGGCACAGGCACAGGCACAGGCACTGGCACAGGCACAGGCACAGGCACAGGCACAGGCACAGGCACAGGCACAGGCACTGGCACAGGCATGGCACAGGCACAGGCACAGGCACAGGCACAGGCACAGGCACAGGCACAGGCACAGGCACAGGCACTGGCACAGGCACAGGCACAGGCACAGGCACAGGCATCAGGCAGGCACAGGCACAGGGCACAGGCACAGGCATTACCCAGGCACCAGGCACAGGCACAGGCACAGGCACTGGCACAGGCACAGGCACAGGCACTGGCACTGGCACAGGCACTGGCACAGGCACTGGCACAGGCACAGGCACAGGCACAGGCACAGGCACAGGCACAGGCACAGGCACAGGCACAGGCACTGGCACAGGCACAGGCACAGGCATGGCATATATACTGGCACCCAGGCACAGGCACAGGCACCCACAGGCACAGGCACAGGCACAGGCACTGGCACAGGCATGGCACAGGCACAGGCACAGGCACTGGCACAGGCACCAGGCACTGGCACAGGCACAGGCACAGGCACAGGCACAGGCACAGGCACAGGCACAGGCACAGGCACAGGCACAGGCACAGGCACAGGCACAGGCACAGGCACTGGCACAGGCACAGGCACAGGCACTGGCACAGGCACAGGCACAGGCGCAGGCACAGGCACAGGCACTGGCACAGGCACAGGCACAGGCACTGGCACAGCACAGGCACAGGCACAGGCACAGGCACAGGCACAGGCACTGGCACAGGCACTGGCACAGGCACTGGCACAGGCACAGGCACAGGCACTGGCACAGGCACAGGCACAGGCACTGGCACAGGCACAGGCACAGGGCACAGGCACAGGCACAGGCACAGGCACAGGCACAGGCACAGGCACAGGCACTGGCACAGGCACAGGCACAGGCACAGGCACTGGCACAGGCACAGGCACAGGCACAGGCACTGGCACAGGCACTGGCACAGGCACTGGCACAGGCACAGGCACAGGCACAGGCACAGGCACAGGCACAGGCACTGGCACAGGCACAGCCAGGCACTGGCACAGGCACAGGCACAGGCACAGGCACAGGCACTGGCACAGGCACTGGCACAGGCACAGGCACAGGCACAGGCACAGGCACTGGCACAGGCACAGGCACTGGCACAGGCACTGGCACAGGCACAGGCACAGGCACAGGCATCATGGCACAGGCACAGGCACTGGCACAGGCACAGGCACAGGCACAGGCACAGGCACAGGCACAGGCACAGGCACAGGCACAGGCACAGGCACTGGCACAGGCACAGGCACAGGCACAGGCACAGGCACTGGCATCAGGCACAGGCACAGGCACTGGCACTGGCACTGGCACAGGCACAGGCACAGGCACAGGCACTGGCACAGGCACAGGCACTGGCACTGGCACAGGCACAGGCACAGGCACAGGCACAGGCACAGGCACTGGCACAGGCACTGGCACAGGCACAGGCACAGGCATGGCAATTGGCACAGGCACGGGCACAGGCACAGGCACAGGCACAGGCACAGGCACTGGCACAGGCACAGGCACAGGCACAGGCACAGGCACAGGCACAGGCACAGGCACAGGCACAGGCACAGGCACTGGCACAGGCACTGGCACAGGCATCAGCACAGGCACAGGCATGGCACAGGCACAGGCACAGGCACAGGCACTGGCACAGGCACTGGCACAGGCACAGGCACTGGCACAGGCACAGGCACTGGCACAGGCATTGGGCACAGGCACAGGCACAGGCACAGGCACAGGCACTGGCACAGGCACAGGCACAGGCACAGGCACAGGCACTGGCACAGGCACAGGCACAGGCACTGGCACAGGCACAGGCACAGGGCACAGGCACAGGCACAGGCACTGGCACAGGCACTGGCACAGGCACAGGCACAGGCACAGGCACTGGCACTGGCACAGGCACAGGCACAGGCACTGGCACAGGCACTGGCACAGGCACAGGCACAGGCACTGGCACAGGCACAGGCACAGGCACTGGCACTGGCACAGGCACTGGCACAGGCACAGGCACAGGCACAGGCACAGGCACTGGCACAGGCACAGGCACAGGCACAGGCACAGGCACAGGCACAGGCACAGGCACAGGCACTGGCACAGGCACAGGCCAGGCACTGGCACAGGCACTGGCACAGGCACAGGCACTGGCACAGGCACTGGCACAGGCACAGGCACAGGCACAGGCACAGGCACTGGCACAGGCACAGGCACAGGCACAGGCACAGGCACAGGCACTGGCACAGGCACTGGCACAGGCACTGGCACAGGCACAGGCACAGGCACTGGCAGGCACAGGCACAGGCACACAGGCACTGGCACAGGCACATGGCTACAGGGCATTCCAGGCACAGGCACTGGCACAGGCACTGGCACAGGCACTGGCACAGGCACTGAGGCACAGGCACTGGCACAGGCACTGGCAGGCACTGGCACAGGCAGGCACTGGCACAGGCACAGGCCAGGCACTGGCACAGGCACAGGCACAGGCACAGGCACAGGCACTGGCACAGGCACTAGGCATCAGGCACAGGCACAGGCATGGCACAGGCATTGGCACTGGCACAGGCACAGGCACAGGCATCACTGGCACAGGCACAGGCACAGGCACTGGCACAGGCACAGGCACAGGCACAGGCACAGGCACCCAGGCACAGGCACAGGCACAGGCACAGGCACAGTACAGGCATCAGGCACAGGCACAGGCACTGGCACAGGCACAGGCACAGGCACAGGCACTGGCACAGGCACAGGCACAGGCACAGGCACTGGCACAGGCACTGGCTCCAGGCACTGGCACAGGCACAGGCACTGGCACAGGCACTGGCACAGGCATCACACAGGCATCACAGGCACAGGCACAGGCATCAGGCACAGGCACAGGCACTGGCAGGCATGGCACAGGCACAGGCACAGGCACAGGCAGGCACAGGCACAGGGCACTGGCACAGGCACTGGCACAGGGCACAGGCACAGGCACAGGCACAGGCACTGGCACAGGCACAGGCACAGGCACAGGCACTGGCACAGGCACTGGCATCAGGCACAGGCACTGGCACAGGCACAGGCACAGGCACAGGCACTGGCACAGGCACTGGCACAGGCAGGCACAGGCACTGGCACAGGCACTGGCACAGGCACAGGCACAGGCACTGGCACTGGCACAGGCACAGGCACAGGCACAGGCACAGGCACAGGCACAGGCACAGGCACATTCCAGGCACAGGCACAGGCACAGGCACAGGCACTGGCACAGGAACAGGCACAGGCACTGGGCACAGGCACTGGCATCACAGGTACTGGCACAGGCACAGGCATTGGCTCCAGGCACTGGCACTGGCACAGGCACTGGCACAGGCACAGGCACAGGCACTGGCACAGGCACAGGCACAGGCACTGGCACAGGCATAGCACAGGCACTGGCACAGGCACTGGCACAGGCACAGGCACAGGCACAGGCACAGGCACTGGCACTGGCACTGGCACAGGCACTGGCACAGGCACAGGCACAGGCACACAGGCACAGGCACAGGCATGGCACAGGCACAGGCACAGGCACAGGCACAGGCACAGGCACAGGCACAGGCACAGGCACAGGCACAGGCACTGGCACTGGCACAGGCACAGGCACTGGCACAGGCACAGGCACAGGCACAGGCACAGGCACAGGGCAGGCACAGGCACAGGCACTGGCACAGGCACTGGCACAGGCACAGGCACAGGCACAGGGCACAGGCACTGGCACAGGCACTGGCACAGGCACTGGCACAGGCACAGGCACAGGCACTGGCACAGGCATGGCACAGGCATCAGGCACAGGCACTGGCACTGGCACAGGCACAGGCACAGGCACTGGCACTGGCACTGGCCCAGGCACTGGCACAGGCACTGGCACAGGCACCCAGGCACTGGCACAGGCACCAGGCACAGGCACTGGCACAGGCACAGGCACAGGCACTGGCACTGGCACAGGCACAGGCACAGGCACAGGCACAGGCACTGGCACAGGCACAGGCACTGGGCATGGCATAGCACAGGCACAGGCACAGGCAGGCACAGGCACACCAGGCACAGGCACAGGCACAGGCAGGCACTGGCACAGGCACAGGCACAGGCACTGGCACAGGCACAGGCACTGGCACAGGCACTGGCACAGGCACAGGCACAGGCACAGGCACTGGCACAGGCACTGGCACAGGCACAGGCACAGGCACTGGCACAGGCACAGGCACAGGCACAGGCACAGGCACTGGCACAGGCACAGGCACAGGCACTGGCACAGGCACAGGCACAGGCACAGGCACTGGCACTGGCACAGGCACAGGCACAGGCACAGGCACAGGCACAGGCACAGGCACTGGGCACAGGCATGGCTCCAGGCAGGCACAGGCACAGGCACAGGCACTGGCACAGGCACAGGCACAGGCACTGGCATACTACCAGGCACAGGCACAGGCACTGGCACAGGCACAGGCACAGGCACTGGCACTGGCACAGGCACTGGCACAGGCACAGGCACAGGCACAGGCACAGGCACAGGCACAGGCACAGGCACAGGCACTGGCACAGGCACTGGCACAGGCATGGCATCATACAGGCACAGGCACTGGCACAGGCACAGGCACAGGCACAGGCTGGCACTGGCACAGGCACTGGCACTGGCACAGGCACTGGGCACAGGCACTGGCACAGGCATCAGGCACAGGCACTGGCACAGGCACTGGCACAGGCACAGGCACAGGCACAGGCACAGGCACTGGCACAGGCACAGGCACACAGGCACTGGCACAGGCACTGGCACAGGCACAGGCACTGGCACTGGCACAGGCACAGGCACAGGCACTGGCCTAGGCACAGGCACAGGCACAGGCACTGGCACAGGCACTACAGGCACAGGCACAGGCACAGGCACAGGCACAGGCACAGGCACTGGTACAGGCACTGGCAGAGGGGCGGGTACAGGGGCACAGGCATGGCATCTCAGGCACTGCACAGGCACAGGCACAGGCACAGGCACAGGCACTGGCACAGGCACAGGCACTGGCACAGGCACTGGCACAGGCACAGGCACAGGCACAGGCACAGGCAGGCAGGCACTGGCACAGGCACAGGCACAGGCACAGGCACTGGCACAGGCACAGGCACAGGCACTGGCACAGGCACTGGCACAGGCACAGGCACAGGCACAGGCACAGGCATTGGCAGGCACAGGCAGGCACAGGCACTGGCACAGGCACAGGCACTGGCACAGGCATGGCACAGGCACTGGCACAGGCACTGGCAAGTACAGGCACACACAGGCACAAGTACTGGCACAGGCACAGGCACAGGCACTGGCACAGGCATTGGCACAGGCACTGGCACAGGCATTCCAGGCACTGGCACAGGCACAGGCACAGGCATCAGGCAGGCACTGGCACAGGCACAGGCACAGGCACAGGCACTGGCACAGGCACAGGCACTGGCACAGGCACTGGCACTGGCACTGGCACAGGCACAGGCACAGGCACAGGCACAGGCACAGGCACAGGCACAGGCACAGGCACTGGCACAGGCACTGGCCCAGGCACTGGCACAGGCACAGGCACAGGCACTGGCACAGGCACAGGCACTGGCACATTGGCACAGGCACAGGCACAGGCACAGGCACTGGGCACAGGCACAGGCACAGGCATGGCACAGGCACAGGCACTGGCACAGGCACAGGCACAGGCACAGGCACAGGCACTGGCACAGGCACAGGCACTGGCACAGGCATCGCTCCAGGCACTGGCACAGGCACTGGCACAGGCACAGGCACTGGCACAGGCACAGGCACAGGCACTGGCACTGGCACAGGCACTGGCACAGGCACAGGCACAGGCACTGGCACAGGCACAGGCACAGGCACAGGCATAGGCAGGCACAGGCATCAGGCACTGGCACTGGCACAGGCATGGCACAGGCACAGGCACTGGCACAGGCACAGGCACAGGCACAGGCACAGGCACAGGCACAGGCACTGGCAGGCATTCAGGCACTGGCACAGGCACAGGCACTGGCACAGGCACAGGCACAGGCATGGCACAGGCACAGGCACAGGCACAGGCACAGGCACAGGGCAGCATTGGCACAGGCACAGGCACTGGCACAGGCACAGGCACTGGCACAGGCACAGGCACTGGCACAGGCACAGGCACAGGCACAGGCACAGGCACAGGCACAGGCACAGGCATAGGCACTGGCACAGGCACAGGCACTGGCACAGGCACAGGCACAGGCACTGGCACTGGCACAGGCAACCGGCACAGGCACAGGCACTGGCACAGGCACAGGCACAGGCACAGGCACTGGCACTGGCACAGGCACAGGCACAGGCACTGGCACTGGCACAGGCACAGGCATTACTGGCACAGGCACTGCAGGCACAGGCACAGGCACTGGCACAGGCACAGGCACAGGCACTGGCACAGGCACAGGCACAGGCACAGGCACAGGCACAGGCACAGGCACAGGCACAGGCACAGGCACAGGCACAGGCACTGGCACAGGCACTGGCAGGCACAGGCACAGGCACAGGCACAGGCATCACAGGCACTGGCACAGGCACTGGCACAGGCACAGGCTTTAGGCACAGGCACTGGCACAGGCACAGGCACCAGGCACTGGCACTGGCACAGGCACAGGCACTGGCACTGGCACAGGCACAGGCACAGGCACTGGCACAGGCACTGGCACTGGCACAGGCACAGGCACTGGCACTGGCACAGGCACAGGCACAGGCACTGGCACAGGCACAGGCACAGGCACTGGCACAGGCACAGGCACAGGCACAGGCATGGCACTGGCACAGGCACAGGCACTGGCACTGGCACAGGCACAGGCACAGGCACTGGCACAGGCACAGGCACTGGCACTGGCACTGGCACAGGCACTGGCACAGGCACTGGCACAGGCACAGGCACAGGCACAGGCATTGGCACAGGCATGGCACTGGCACAGGCACAGGCACAGGCACAGGCATGGCACAGGCACAGGCACAGGCACTGGCACAGGCACAGGCACAGGCACTGGCACAGGCACAGGCACTGGCACAGGCACTGGCACAGGCACAGGCACCGGGCACAGGCATCACAGGCACAGGCACAGGCACTGGCACAGGCACAGGCACAGCACAGGCACAGGCACAGGCACAGGCACTGGCACAGGCACAGGCACAGGCACAGGCACAGGCACAGGCACAGGCACTGGCACAGGCACAGGCACAGGCACAGGCACTGGCACAGGCACAGGCACTGGCATGGCACAGGCACAGGCACAGGCACTGGCACAGGCACAGGCACAGGCACTGGCACAGGCACAGGCACAGGCACTGGCACAGGCACAGGCATACAGGCACAGGCACTGGCACAGGCAGGCACAGGCATGGCACAGGCACTGGCACAGGCACAGGCACAGGCACAGGCACAGGCACAGGCACAGGCATTGGTACAGGCACAGGCACAGGCACAGGCACAGGCATTGGCACAGGCACAGGCACTGGCACAGGCACAGGCACAGGCACAGGCACAGGCACAGGCACAGGCACTGGCCCAGGCACAGGCAGGCACAGGCACTGGCACAGGCACTGGCACAGGCACAGGCATTGGCACAGGCACAGGCACTGGCACAGGCACAGGCAACGGCACAGGCACTGGCACAGGCACTGGCACAGGCACAGGCACAGGCACAGGCACAGGCAGGCATCCAGGCATGGCACAGGCACAGGCACTGGCACAGGCACTGGCACAGGCACTGGCCCAGGCACTGGCACAGGCATCATCTAGGCACTGGCACAGGCACAGGCACTGGCACAGGCATTGGCACAGGCACTGGCATCAGGCACTGGCACAGGCATCATCAGGCACAGGCCCAGGCACTGGCACAGGCACAGGCACTGGCACAGGCACTGGCACAGGCACAGGCACAGGCACAGGCACTGGCACTGGCACAGGCACAGGCACAGGCACAGGCACAGGCACAGGCATCATCCAGGCACTGGCACAGGCACTGGCACAGGCACTGGCACAGTGCAGGCACAGGCACAGGCACTGGCACAGGCACAGGCACAGGCACAGGCACTGGCACAGGCACTGGCACAGGCACTGGCACAGGCACAGGCACTGGCACTGGCACTGGCACAGGCACTGGCACAGGCACAGGCACAGGCACTGGCCCAGGCACAGGCACTGGCACAGGCACAGGCACAGGCACAGGCACAGGCACTGGCCCAGGCACAGGCACAGGCACTGGCCCAGGCATCACACAGGCACTGGCCAGGCACATCCAGGCACTGGGCACAGGCACAGGCACAGGCACAGGCACTGGCACAGGCACAGGCACAGGCACAGGCACAGGCACTGGCACAGGCACAGGCACAGGCACAGGCACAGGCACAGGCACTGGCCCAGGCACTGGCACAGGCACTGGCACAGGCACTGGCACAGGCACAGGCACTGGCCCAGGCACTGGCACAGGCACTGGCCCAGGCACAGGCCAGGCACAGGCACTGGCACAGGCACTGGCACAGGCACTGGCCCAGGCACTGGCACAGGCACTCTCCAGGCATCACAGGCACAGGCACTGGCACTGGCACAGGCACAGGCACAGGCACTGGCATCAGGCACTGGCACAGGCACAGGCATCATTCCAGGCACAGGCATTGGCACAGGCATCATGAGGCACTGGCACAGGCACAGGCACTGGCACAGGCACTGGCACAGGCATCATTCCAGGCACTGGCACAGGCACTGGCCCAGGCATGGCACAGGCACAGGCATACAGGCACAGGCACTGGCACAGGCACTGGCACAGGCACTGGCACTGGCACAGGCACTGGCACAGGCACAGGCACTGGCACAGGCACTGGCACAGGCACTGGCACAGGCACAGGCACTGGCACAGGCACAGGCACTGGCATGGCATACTGGCACAGGCATGGCACATATGGCACAGGCACAGGCACTGGCATCACCCAGGCACAGGCACTGGCACAGGCACAGGCACTGGCACAGGCACTGGCCCAGGCACTGGCACAGGCACAGGCACTGGCACAGGCACAGGCACTGGCACAGGCACTGGCACAGGCACTGGCACTGGCACAGGCACAGGCACAGGCACAGGCACAGGCACAGGCACTGGCACAGGCACTGGCACAGGCACAGGCACAGGCACAGGCACCAGGCATGGCACAGGCACAGGCACTGGCACAGGCACAGGCACTGGCACAGGCACTGGCACAGGCACAGGCACAGGCACAGGCACAGGCACATCCAGGCATCTGGCACAGGCACTGCACAGGCACAGGCACTGGCACAGGCACAGGCACTGGCACTGGCACTGGCACAGGCACTGGCACAGGCACAGGCACAGGCATCATACCAGGCACAGGCACTGGCACAGGCACAGGCACTGGCACAGGCACATTGGCACAGGCACTGGCACAGGCACTGGCACAGGCACTGGCCCAGGCATTGGTCCAGGCACTGGCACTGGCACAGGCACAGGCACAGGCACTGGCACTGGCACAGGCCCAGGCATGGCACAGGCACTGGCACAGGCACTGGCACCAGGCATCACCAGGCACTCCAGGCACAGGCAGGGCACAGGCACTGGCACAGGCACAGGCACAGGCACTGGCACAGGCACAGGCCAGGCACTGGCACAGGCACTGGCACAGGCACTGGCCCAGGCATTGGCCCAGGCATCACCCAGGCACTAGGCACTGGCACAGGCACAGGCACAGGCACTGGCACTGGCACTCATCAGGCACAGGCACAGGCACTGGCACAGGCACTGGCACAGGCATTGGCAGGCAGGCACAGGCACAGGCACAGGCACTGGCACAGGCATTCATCTGGGCATGGCACAGGCATCATCTAGGCATTGGCACAGGCACTGGCACAGGCACAGGCACAGGCACAGGCACTGGCACAGGCACTGGCACAGGCACAGGCACAGGCACAGGCACTGGCATTGGCCCAGGCATGGGCACAGGCACAGGCACAGGCACTGGCACAGGCACAGGCACAGGCACAGGCACTGGCACTAGGCACTGGCCCAGGCACAGGCACAGGCATTGGTATCCAGGCATTGCACAGGCACAGGCACTGGCACAGGCATTGGCACAGGCACAGGCACAGGCACAGGCACAGGCACTGGCACTGGCACAGGCACTGGCCCAGGCATCATCTATCCAGGCATGGTACAGGCACAGGCACTGGCACAGGCACTGGCACAGGCACCGCTCCAGGCACTGGCACAGGCATTGGTCCAGGCATGGCACAGGCACAGGCACTGGCACAGGCACAGGCACTGGCACAGGCACTGGCACAGGCACTGGCACTGGCACAGGCACAGGCACTGGCACAGGCACAGGCACAGGCACAGGCACAGGCACTGGCACAGGCACAGGCACAGGCACTGGCACAGGCACAGGCACTGGCACAGGCACAGGCACTGGCACTGGCACAGGCACTGGCACAGGCACAGGCATACGCATCATTCCAGGCACAGGCACTGGCACAGGCACAGGCACTGGCACAGGCACTGGCCCAGGCACTGGCACAGGCACTGGCACAGGCATAGGCCCAGGCACTCCAGGCACTGGCACTGGCACAGGCACAGGCACAGGCACTGGCACTGGCACTGGTCCAGGCATGGCACAGGCACTGGCACAGGCATTGGTCCAGGCACTGGCACTGGTACTGGCACAGGCACAGGCACAGGCACAGGCACTGGCACAGGCACTGGTACAGGCACAGGCACAGGCATTGGCCCAGGCATTGGCACAGGCATTGGCACAGGCACTGGCACAGGCACAGGCACTGGCACAGGCACACAGGCACAGGCACAGGCACAGGCACAGGCACTGGCATTGGCACTGGCTTCCAGGCATAGGTACAGGCACTGGCACAGGCACTGGCACAGGCACAGGCACAGGCACAGGCACTGGCACTGGCACTACCCAGGCACTGGCACAGGCATTGGCCCAGGCACTGGCACAGGCACAGGCATGGCACAGGCACGGGCACAGGCACAGGCACAGGCACAGGCACTGGCACTGGCACTGGCACAGGCACTGGCACAGGCACAGGCACTGGCACAGGCACTGGCACAGGCACAGGCACAGGCACAGGCACTGGCACTGGCACATCTCCAGGCACAGGCACAGGTACTGGCACAGGCACTGGCACAGGCACAGGCACATGCACAGGCACTGGCATTGGCACTGGCACAGGCACTGGCACAGGCATTGCTCCAGGCACTGGCACAGGCACAGGCACAGGCACTGGCACAGGCACTGGCACAGGCACTGGCCCAGGCACTGGCACAGGCACAGGCACAGGCACAGGCACAGGCACTGGCACAGGCACTGGCACAGGCACAGGCACAGGCACTGGCACTGGCACAGGCACAGGCACAGGCACCGGCACAGGCAGGCACAGGCACTGGCTCCAGGCACTGGCACAGGCACTGGCCAGGCATCTGGCACAGGCATCTGGTCAGGCATTGGCCAGGCACTGGCACAGGCACTGGCACAGGCACTGGCACAGGCACAGGCACAGGCACTGGCACAGGCACAGGCATTGGTACAGGCACTGGCACTGGCACAGGCACCAGTATCGGTATAGGTATTGGTATAGGTATTGGTTTAGGTATTGGTATAGGTATTGGTTTAGGTATTGGTATAGGTATTGGTTTAGGTATTGGTTTAGGTATTGGTATAGGTATTGGTATAGGTATTGGTATAGGTATAGGTATAGGTATTGGTATAGGTATAGGTATTGGTATAGGTATTGGTATAGGTATGTAACCATGTTTTATAAAGGTTATAGGGGCGTTTGACGGATGGCTGATAGTTTTCTGATAGTTCTTCTGATGAATTGTAGAAAAGAGGACAGAGTGGTGTATTCTATGAGAGGTAAAAAATGCAGAATATGGTACTATTCTGAATTCCAAAATATAGAAAAGTAGCAGGTCTCCTGGTTGATAAGATCCTGTCCTGTAAATGAGGTGTTAGGTCTGACAACCAATCAGGAACGTCCCTCTCTGAATCCTGGAGCAACTTACATGTAAATGAATGAGAATGTCCTCAGCGGCAGAATCTAAGTGTTCCGTTTCATGACAGCTACGGTAATTGACTATATATTTTGACAATACAAATTGACGTACTTGGACAGATTAATGATCACGATTTGATCCCATTTACAATCCTCTTTACATTAGACATTGCCTCACTTCATTCAAACAGGGAGATTAATGACTATTATTATTTTATAGGGGGTGGATCAGCTTTAATATTGAGGATAGATTGAAGCTTCCATCGATGTAATTGTCTGCATCATTTCCAATCCTCCATATCTTTTTGGGGTAAATATATATGTCTATATATATATATATATATACACTGCTCCAAAAAATAAAGGGAACACTAAAATAACACATCCTAGATCTGAATGAATGAAATATTCTTATGAAATACTTTTTTTCTTTACATAGTTGAATGTGCTGACAACAAAATCACACAAAAATTATCACACTCAAAATTAAAGTGGAAAACCACACTACAGGCTGATCCAACTTTGATGTAATGTCCTTAAAACAAGTCAAAATGAGGCTCAGTAGTGTGTGTGGCCTCCACGTGCCTGTATGACCTCCCTACAATGCCTGGGCATGCTCCTGATGAGATGGTCTCCTGAGGGATCTCCTCCCAGACCTGGACTAAAGCATCCGCCAACTCCTGGACAGTCTGTGGTGCAACGCGGCATTGGTGGATGGAGCGAGACATGATGTCCCAGATGTGCTCAATTGGATTCAGGTCTGGGGAACGGGCGGGCCAGTCCATAGCATCAATGCCTTCCTCTTGCAGGAACTGCTGACACACTCCAGCCACATGAGGTCTAGCATTGTCTTGCATTAGGAGGAACCCAGGGCCAACCGCACCAGCATATGGTCTCACAAGGGGTCTGAGGATCTCATCTCGGTACCTAATGGCAGTCAGGCTACCTCTGGCGAGCACATGGAGGGCTGTGCGGCCCCCCAAAGAAATGCCACCCCACACCATGACTGACCCACCGCCAAACCGTTCATGCTGGAGGATGTTGCAGGCAGCAGAACGTTCTCCACGGCGTCTCCAGACTCTGTCACGTCTGTCACATGTGCTCAGTGTTAACCTGCTTTCATCTGTGAGGAGCACAGGGCACCAGTGGCGAATTTGCCAATCTTGTTGTTCTCTGGCAAATGCCAAACGTCCTGCACAGTGTTGGGCTGTAAGCACAACCCCCACCTGTGGACGTCGGGCCCTCATACCACCCTCATGGAGTCTGTTGCCCTCCTACGGCCTCCTCCACATCTCCTGATGTACTGGCCTGTCTCCTGGTAGCGCCTCCATGCTCTGGACACTACGCTGACAGACACAGCAAACCTTCTTGCCACAGCTCGCATTGATGTGCCATCCTGGATGAGCTGCACTACCTGAGCCACTTGTGTAGGTTGTAGACTCCATCTCATGCTACAACTAGAGTGAAAGCACCGCCAGCATTCAAAAGTGACCAAAACATCAGCCAGGAAGCAAAGATACTGAGAAGTGGTCTGTGGTCACCACCTGCAGAACCACTCCTTTATTGTGGGTGCCTTGCTAATTGCCTATAATTTCCACCTGTTATCTATTCCATTTGCACAACAGCATGTGCAATTTATTGTCAATCAGTGTTGCTTCCTAAGTGGACAGTTTGATTTCACAGAAGTGTGATTGACTTGGAGTTACATTGTGTTGTTTAAGTGTTCCCTTTATTTTTTTGAGCAGTGTATATATATATATATATATATATATATATATATTGGGCCAATAACTGAAAGATTTCTAGATTGATTCCCTGACCAGACAATGTAAAGATCTGTTTTTCTGCCCCTGAACAGGACAGTTAACCCACTGTTTCTTGGCCGACATTGAAAATAAGAATGTGTTCATAACTTACTTGCCTAGTAAAATAAATAAATATAAAATAGGAAATATGGCTTCTACATCTAAGAACCATAACACAAATACTGATGAGGAAATATGGCTTCTACATCTAAGAACCATAACACAAATACTGATGAGGAAGTATGGCTTCTACATCTTAGAACCATAACACAAATACTGATGAGGAAGTATGGCTTCTACATCTAACACATATAGTGATGAGGAAGTATGGCTTCTACATCTAACACATATAGTGATGAGGAAGTATGGCTTCTACATCTAACACATATAGTGATGAGGAAGTATGGCTTCTACATCTAACACATATAGTGATGAGGAAGTATGGCTTCTACATCTAACACATATAGTGATGAGGAAGTAGGGCTTCTACATCTAACACATATAGTGATGAGGAAGTATGGCTTCTACATCTAACACATATAGTGATGAGGAAGTATGGCTTCTACATCTAACACATATAGTGATGAGGAAGTATGGCTTCTACATCTAAGAACCATAACACAAATACTGATGAGGAAGTATGGCTTCTACATCTAACACATATAGTGATGAGGAAGTATGGCTTCTACATCTAACACATATAGTGATGAGGAAGTATGGCTTCTACATCTAACACATATAGTGATGAGGAAGTATGGCTTCTACATCTAACACATATAGTGATGAGGAAGTATGGCTTCTACATCTAAGAACCATAACACAAATACTGATGAGGAAGTAGGGCTTCTACATCTAAGAACCATAACACATATAGTGATGAGGAAGTATGGCTTCTACATCTAACACATATAGTGATGAGGAAGTATGGCTTCTACATCTAAGAACCATAACACAAATACTGATGAGGAAGTAGGGCTTCTACATCTAAGAACCATAACACAAATACTGATGAGGAAGTATGGCTTCTACATCTAAGAACCATAACACATATAGTGATGAGGAAGTATGGCTTCTACATCTAAGAACCATAACACATATAGTGATGAGGAAGTATGGCTTCTACATCTAAGAACCATAACACATATAGTGATGAGGAAGTATGGCTTCTACATCTAAGAACCATAACACAAATACTGATGAGGAAGTATGGCTTCTACATCTAACACATATAGTGATGAGGAAATATGGCTTCTACATCTAACACATATAGTGATGAGGAAGTATGGCTTCTGTGTTGTTAAGTGTTAATAACATTTAGACTACATTACACAGCAGGCTATGCGGGGGGCAGGTGGTTGAAGAATGTCTTGCATGGCTAAACAAGGAGTTTTCTAGCTGAAGTATATGTTCATTAATTAAAAGTAGTTAAACCTACGCCCCGGTTTGTCGTTATATAAGGAACAAACATAACATGGTGTCAGATTGGTAGTCGCTATGACGAGACAGAGAAAAGAAGAAAAGAACTCTGCAAAATTCCACGATGAAAATTGAACATTCTACCACAAGTCAAGTGACGTGAGTAGTCGAAGATGCTAGCTTGCAAGAACAAGGGCAACGAGCCGCAGCAGCGAGAGTGACAGCTGCGAGAGAATCTGTTGACAAGCAAGTTGATGAGCAACACACTGAAGTAAGAGAAATTTACACTGTTCATCATGGATAGGCTTAGTCCTCCTACTCCTATGCGGTTAACAGACAATCTATCTGACAATTGGAAACGTTTCAAGCAGAGATTCAATATCTACCTAACAGCCAGTGGTGCAGGGGGAGATGATGACAAATTGAAGACTTCTATTTTTCTGCATGTTATTGGAGAGGATGTATTGGACATTTACAATATCTTTCAGCAATACGAGGCAAACATGACATTGACTTTGCTAATGGATAAATGTGAGGAGTACTTTGTACCAAGCCAGAACAACACATTTGTTGATACTCGACACAGCAACAGTTACATCTATCAACTGGAGCGCCCGGGGGCTGGTACCAGCTTGTACGACAACAATCAACGATAGGCTGGGTGAGTCTAAACCACGCCCAGTCTCTACTCTGACAGGCCGGCTCGGAAGCAGGAACTATTTCTGTCAGAGTATATTTATAATATATTTGTCAAGAACAAGTTAGGTCTCTGTTTGCCCTGCGAGTTGGGACAGAGAGCCCGTATATACGAAAATTGCATTTACCACTTATTGCTTAGCTAATAAAAAATACATAGTATACAATCGGTGACTCAATGTCATATTTATCCTGATACCAGATTCTAATTGATTCTTTTTCTGAACTGGAAAAAATTGAATGAAGCAAAACACACTCACACAGTTCTGGGTTGTTCATCTACAGCAGGAAGTGGTCTCCTGCCTGACTGAGAAAGCAGTAGATGTTCTGATCCAGTTTGGCACCGCATACCTATGCGAGTCAGGGTTCTCAACTCTGACATACTTTTAAAAATAAGTACAGAAACAGACTCAATGGTGAGCACGACCTCAGGGTTGCAGTGTCCAATACTAAGCCCAGAATAAACATGCTTGTTGAAAACTTCAACCAGCCACACACCTCTCATTAGGACAGTGTGTGTGTGTGTGTGTGTGTGTGTGTGTGTGTGTGTGTGTGTGTGTGTGTGTGTGTGTGTGTGTGTGTGTGTGTTCAGAATACACATTTATTGTATTTTAACAGCAACAGTTCCAACCTAGATTTCTTTTCAACAATCATTTCTACAGTAATATATTACAGTAGGCCTGTTGTTTTAATTTCTACAGTAATATATTACAGTAGGCCTGATTGTTTTAATTTCTACAGTAATATATTACAGTAGGCCTGATTGTTTTAATTTCTACAGTAATATATTACAGTAGGCCTGATTGTTTTAATTTCTACAGTAATATATTACAGTAGGCCTGTTGTTTTAATTTCTACAGTAATATATTACAGTAGGCCTGATTGTTTTAATTTCTACAGTGAGATGTACAGTAGGCCTGATTGTTTTAATTTCTACAGTAATATATTACAGTAGGCCTGATTGTTTTAATTTCTACAGTGAGATGTACAGTAGGCCTGATTGTTTTAATTTCTACAGTAATATATTACAGTAGGCCTGATTGTTTTAATTTCTACAGTAATATATTACAGTAGGCCTGATTGTTTTAATTTCTACAGTAATATATTACAGTAGGCCTGATTTGTTTTAATTTCTACAGTAATATATTACAGTAGGCCTGATTGTTTTAATTTCTACAGTAATATATTACAGTAGGCCTGATTGTTTTTCATCTGTACTGTTACTTAGTGTTGCACTGTCAAAAACAGAGACTGTTTGTGTCATGTTATTCATCTGTGTGATGTGATCAATCAGTTTATTCCAGTTCAGAATGAAAATTATTTATTGTATTTTCACAGCAACAGTTCCAACCTAGACAGATATTTAAGAGTGTTTTTAATGTGGGAAAATAAACATGAATAGATATTTATATTATTACATTAAATGTATATTGTCATTTGGCTGGCATAAGGGCAATGAAATGTACCAATATTTACATATAGTTGAATGTTTTCATAAGCTTTGGTCCCAGGAAAAAACTTGATTTCTAATTTGGGTCCCAGGCTGTTAAAGAGCCTCTGTCCCTAGCTCATTGTGTGTTCACTGTTGTCCCCTTGGTTACATACAGAGTAATAGAGCCCAGCAGTGCAGGTGTCATAATACCCATAAAACCTAGAGGTCAAATAGGTACATGGTTCCAATTGTTTTTCCATCATTCATTTTGGCGTGACATTTTGATAACCACGTAAATCTCTCTTAGACAAGGTGACTTTTAGCAATATATTCAGCTCTATTTTATTCTCACATCCGAAAAGTAGCATCCTGGAAGTAATCTCTAGCTGACACCTTTGCTAACAGGTATTGTGTCAATTTAAAACGTGCACAAGACAGTTCACAGAATTGTCCATAGTTAGAGATAGGCGGGACGCAAATGTCTCAACTGGCCAATTGCCAGGGGAAATGTAGTGCGCCAGAATCAAATAAAATACTATAAAATTCCAACTTTCATTAAATCACACATGTAAGATACTCAATTAAAGCTACACTCGTTGTGAATCTAGCCAACATGTCAGATTTGAAAAATGCTTTTTGGTGAAAGCATAAGAAGCTATTATCTGATAGCCTGCACCATCTGCACCAGCAGTAAACAAAGGTGTTAGCATATTTCAACCCTGCAGGCGCTACACAAAACGCTGAAATAAAATATAAAACATGCATTACCTTTGATGAGCTTCTTTTGTTGGCACTCCCATATGTCCCATAAACATCACAATTGGTCCTTTTGTTCGATTAATTCTGTCCATATATATCCAAAATGTCCATTTATAAAGCGCGTTTGATCCAGAAAAAAACAGCTTACAAAAAACGCAACGTCACTACAAAATATTTCAAAAGTTGCCTATAAACTTTGCCAAAATATTTCAGACTACTTTTGTAATACAACTTTAGCTACTTTTAAACGTTAATAATCGATCAAATTGTAGACGGGGCAATCTGTGTTCAATACAGGAATGAAAACAAACCAGCGCTACTTTTCACATCTTGAGCAACTCACAAAAGTGTACCCAGTTCCTAGTTGGCCTACTTCTTCATTGCACAAAGGAATAACCTCAACCAAATGACAAAGACTGGTGACATCCAGTGGAAGCGGTAGGAACTCAAAACAGGTTCCTAAGAAATACAGGTTCCTAAGAAATATCCCTTGGCAATAACAAATCAGGGAACAGAGAGAGTCAAAAACAAAATAATTCTGAACAGTTAGTCCTCTGGGTTTTGCCTGCTACATAAGTTCTGTTATACTCACAGACATGATTCAAACAGTTTTAGAAACTTCAGAGTGCTTTCTATCCAAATATATGAATAATATGCATATCTTATATTCTTGGCACGAGTAGCAGGAAGTTGAATTTGGGCACGCTATTTATCCAAAAGTGAAAATTCTGCCCCCTAGCCCCAAGAGGTTAAAGAAACATAGCTAATTTAATCATTACTACATTTAGCTAACATTAGATAATTAATCCAGAGATTCTTACCTTTACCTCTATTCAGAAATATCATCCAGATCATCATGGAATTTGTAGTTTTTTATGATAGCCACATTAGCAGCTAATTAGCATTTCATTTTTTGGGGTGAAAATGTGAATATATTTCTAAAAGTCACCTTGTCCTAGAGAGATTTACACAGTAATCAAAACTTCACTCCAAGGTAAAGCCTACACGGAACACATCCCTTATATTAGGGAATTCTAAAAATCCCTATGGGAAAAATTAATGATGGAAAAATTATTGGAACCATTTCCCTGTTTGACTGCTAGGTTTTATGGCTATTATGACACATAGTGTGGTACTTTATTATTGTAAAGACAGCTCAAAATGTTTGTACTGGGCATGGTTAGCCTAGTGGTTAGAGTGTTGGACTAGTAACCAGAAGCTTGCAAGTTCAAACCCCTGAGCTGACAAGGTACAAGGCAGTTAACCCACAGGCAGTTAACCCACTGTTCCTAGGCTGTCATTGGAAATAAGATTTGTTCTTAACTGACTTGCCTAGTGTAACTATGTCGACTCCAGGTAATTAAAGGGCCAGTAACACAGCAAATACATATGAGATGATGACACCGTTATAATCACTTGCAAAGTTGATGTGGTTCAATTCATCTATGATGTGCCAATGATGTCTAATCAACCTTACCTACCAGTAGACATACAGTGAAATGTCCCTGCAGCTCTGGTTGGTGATAACTAGACTATATGATAGGTGTAACATGAGTCATATCAGATAATTAGGAAATTAGAATACTTTTAAAATGATCTCTATGTGTCAAACTGCAGGGTTCTCATCCTGTCCAGCACTTATCCCTAGGACTTGATCAGAAGTTAGAGGTTGTTGAGGTGATACTGGGAGGGAAGGACGTATTAGATACATTTATATACTGCATTGTGGAGAAGGAACCTGCAAGTGTTTCGTTGGACGGTAACATCTGTTTCCTGTACGTATGACTAATAAAACTGTATGTAACATCTGTATCCTGTACGTATGACTAATAAAACTGTATGTAACATCTGTATCCTGTACGTATGACTAATAAAACTGTATGTAACATCTGTATCCTGTACGTATGACTAATAAAACTGTATGTAACATCTGCAACCTGTAAGTGTTTCGTTGGACGATAACATCTGTTTCCTGTACGTATGACTAATAAAACTGTATGTAACATCTGTTTCCTGAACGTATGACTAATAAAACTGTATGTAACATCTGTATCCTGTACGTATGACTAATAAAACTGTATGTAACATCTGTATCCTGTACGTATGACTAATAAAACTTGAAACTTAGAACAGTAGTTAGATGAGTCACAAGTAGATGGCAGCATTGCTCCATGGTTTGCTTCGGCTGGTTTGGATGAGTCTCTCTCTCTCTCTCTCTCTCTCTAAATTCAATTTCAATTTACAGGCTATTATTGGCATGGGAAAAACATGTGTTAACATTGCCAAAGAAGTGAAGTAGATAATAAACAAAAGTGAAATAAACAATTTTAAAAAATAACAGTAAACATTACACTCACAGAAGTTCCAAAACAATAAAGATATTTCAAATGTCATATTATGTCTATATACTGTCATGTAACGATGTGCAAATAGTTAAAGTACAAAATGGTTGCCCTTTTGTTGAGGCAACAGGTCACAAATCTTGCTGCTGTGATGGCACACTGTGGTATTTCACCCAGTAGAGGAGTTTATCAAGATTGGGTTTGCTTTCAAATTATTTTTGGGTCTGTGTAATCTGAGGGAAATATGTCTCTCTAATATAGTCATACATTTGGCAGGAGGATAGGAAGTGCAGCTCACAAAGCCTATCTTCTCTTGAGAGCCAGGTCTGCCTATGGCGGCCTTTCTCAATAGCAAGGCTATGCTCACTGAGTCTGTACATAGTCAAAGCTTTCCTTAAGTTTGGGTCAGTCACAGTCGTCAGGTATTCTGCCACTGTGTTCTCTCTGTTTAGGGCCAAATAGCATTCTAGTTTGCTCAGTTTTTTTGTAAATTTTTTCCAATATGTCAAGTAATTATCTTTTTGTTTTCTCATGATTTGGTTGGGTCTAATTGTGTTGCTGTCCTGGGGCTCTATGGCGTTTGTTTGTGTTTGTGAGCAGAGCCCCAGGACCAGCTTGCTTAGGGGACTCTTCTCCAGGTTCATCTCTCTGTAGGTGATGGCTTTGTTATGGAAGGTTTAGGAATTGCTACATTTTAGGTGGTTGTAGAATTTAACGTCTCTTTTCTAGATTTTGATAATTAGCGGGTATCGGCCTAATTCCGCTAATTGTTTGGTGTTTTACGTTGTATACTGCATGCAGTCTCAATGTGGTGTTTGTCCCATTATTTGAATTCTTGGTTGGTGAGCGGACCCCAGACCTAAAAACCATGAAGGGCAATGGGTTCTATAACTGATTCAGGTATTTTTAGCCAGCTCCTAATTGCTATGTCAAATTGTATGTTCCTTTTGATGGCGTAGAATGCCCTTCTTGCCTTGTCACTCAGATCGTTCACAATAAGTTATCTGTGGCTCTGATGTTTAGGCCGAAGAATGTATAGTTGTTTCTGTTCTCTGGAGCAACGGCGCCCCCCCTCTCTCTCTCTGTCTGTCTGTCTGTCTGTCTGTCTGTCTGTATGTCTGTCTGTCTGTCTGTCTGTCTCTCTGTCTGTCTGTCTACAGTATCATACATTCTGGTTATAAATGTCTTTCATTGTTCAGAGGGGAGCATTACAAAAGCAGATCTCCCTGTAATTCTCTGGAAGCTTGGAACCTTAACTACATTACTATATCCTTAACTACTGTAATGAATTTCCTCCTCCTCCTCCGAAGAGGAGAGGCGAAACGGATCTGAGGACCAATATGCGTCGTGGTAAGTGTCCATGGTTCTTTTTAATGCGTTAAGGTACACATGAACAACTGACTACAAAAAACAAGAAATGTGAAAACTCAAAACAGTCCTATCTGGTGCAAACACAGAGACAGGAACAATCACCCACAAACACACAGTGAAACCCAGGCTACCTAAGTATGATTCTCAATCAGAGACAACTAATGACACCTGCCTCTGATTGAGAACCATACTAGGCCGAAACATAGAAATACTCAAATCATAGAAAAACAAACATAGACTGCCCACCCAACTCACGCCCTGACCATACTAACTAATTACAAAACACAGGAAATAAAGGTCAGAACGTGACAACTACTACCTTAACTACATTACTATATCCTTAACTACTACATTAACTACATTACTATATGGTTAACTACATTAATATATCCTTAACTACTACATTAACTACATTACTATATCCTTAACTACTACATTAACTACATTACTATATCCTTAACTACATTAATATATCCTTAACTACTACATTAACTACATTACTATATCCTTAACTACTACCTTAACTACATTACTATATCCTTAACTACTACCTTAACTACATTACTATATCCTTAACTACTACCTTAACTACATTACTATAACCTTAACTACTACATTAACTACATTACTATATCCTTAACTACATTACTATATCTTTAACTACATTACTATATCCTTAACTACTACCTGAACTGCATTACTATATCCTTAACTACATTACTATATCCTTAACTACTACCTTAACTACATTACTATATCCTTAACTACTACCTTAACTTCATTACTATATCCTTAACTACTACCTTAACTACAGCAAAACAACTATTCTTCCCAGATGCTGGAGACTAAGGTAGCGACCTAGCTTCTGGACCTAGCTAGCCATTTATCTTAGAGACATACGTTCATGCCTTCGCAGCACAGGCTCTCCTCTTTCCTATGGACAGGCTCTACTCTTTCCTACGGACAGGTTTGCTTACGGTCAGGGTTGGGATAAATTCCAATTCAATTCAGGACACAAACTGAAATTCCAATTTGAAATCCAAATGTTTATCATAGAAAAGCATTGAAAAAATTGAAATTGAAATGGGAATATCCTTTCACTTGCTGAATTTACCCAATTGTAATGGAATTAACACCAACCCTGGATACGGTGCATTATGCCATCCCTGTTTCATTACCTTCAGTTGACCTTTCCAACTGTGTCTTGTGTTAGAGGTCACGCACTCTTCGTAAAGCAAACAGATGTTAGACATGGCTGGAGAATTGCAACACCCCCTTGGTAAATCTTGATGAAGCCTGATGAATGCTGATGATGTTGGTTTACAGATACATGCTGTTTTACGACTAGGGTGCA
Organism: Oncorhynchus nerka; assembly: GCF_034236695.1. NCBI lineage: Eukaryota > Metazoa > Chordata > Actinopteri > Salmoniformes > Salmonidae > Oncorhynchus > Oncorhynchus nerka. The sequence continues at coordinate 99,489,008 of NC_088410.1, read as the reverse complement.
GATAAAGGCCAAGGTGGTTGGAGACTCCAGTAAACATAAAGAGTGCAGATACAGGCCAATATGCTTGGAGATTTACAGTACAGTTTCAAAATGCTTGGAGACCATAGAAAGAAGATGTTTGGAGGCTTCTCCAGTGCAGATACAGGGTGTTTGGAGGCTTCTCCAGTGCAGATACAAGGTGTTTGGAGGCTTCTCCAGAACAGATACAAGGTGTTTGGAGGCTTCTCCAGAACAGATACAAGGAATTTGGAGGCTTCTCCAGAACAGATACAGGGTGTTTGGAGGCTTCTCCAGAACAGATACAAGGTGTTTTGGAGGCTTCTCCAGAACAGATACAAGGTGTTTTGGAGGCTTCTCCAGAACAGGTACAAGGTGTGTTGGAGGCTTCTCCAGAACAGATACAGGGTGTTTTGGAGGCTTCTCCAGAACAGATACAATGTGTTTTGGAGGCTTCTCCAGAACAGATACAAGGTGTTTTGGAGGCTTCTCCAGAGCAGATACAATGTGTTTTGGAGGCTTCTCCAGAACAGATACAGGGTGTTTGGAGGCTTCTCCAGAACAGATACAGGGTGTTTGGAGGCTTCTCCAGTGCAGATACAAGGAATTTGGAGGCTTCTCCAGAACAGATACAAGGTATGTTTGGAGGCTTCTCCAGAACAGATACAGGGTGTTTGGAGGCTTCTCCAGTGCAGATACAAGGTGTTTTGGAGGCTTCTCCAGTGCAGATACAAGGAATTTGGAGGCTTCTCCAGAACAGATACAAGGTATGTTTGGAGGCTTCTCCAGAACAGATACAGGGTGTTTGGAGGCTTCTCCAGTGCAGATACAAGGAATTTGGAGGCTTCTCCAGAACAGATACAAGGTATGTTTGGAGGCTTCTCCAGAACAGATACAGGGTGTTTGGAGGCTTCTCCAGAACAGATACAAGGAATTTGGAGGCTTCTTCAGAACAGATACAAGGAATTTGGAGGCTTCTCCAGAACAGATACAAGGTATGTTTGGAGGCTTCTCCAGAACAGATACAAGGAATTTGGAGGCTTCTCCAGAACAGATACAAGGTATGTTTGGAGGCTTCTCCAGAACAGATACAGCAGGCTGGTCCCTAGCTTTTGTTACAAAGCTAACTCACGATGATCTGAAAGCCTGTTAGTGCCCCTAAACTAACCTGTTAATTCACCTAAACTAACCTGTTAATTCACCAAACTAACCTGTTAGTGCACCTAAACTAACCTGTTAATTCACCTAAACTAACCCGTTAATTCACCTAAACTAACCTGTTAATTCACCTAAACTAACCTGTTAATTCACCAAACTAACCTGTTAATTCACCAAACTTACCTGTTAATTCACCTAAACTAACCCGTTAATTCACCTAAACTAACCTGTTAATTCACCTAAACTAACCTGTTAATTCACCTAAACTAACCTGTTAATTCACCTAAACTAACCTGTTAATTCACCTAAACTCACCTGTTAATTCACCTAAACTAACCTGTTAGTGCACCTAAACTAACCTGTTAGTGCACCTAAACTAACCTGTTAGTGCACCTAAACTAACCTGTTAGTGCACCTAAACTAACCTGTTTGGGGTAGTAGACCATCAGATGTTACACAGCTGCTGCCTCTTTAACCTGTACTTGGCAGAGCACATGTTCTGCTGTAAATAGTGATAGTGACTATAGTGAAGACCAGAGTGCAGACAGAACATGTTTCTTGGATGCTGTAACACAGATACATGCCAACTGATGAATTGATCTGAAATCATTTATAACTTACTAATATGAAATGTGCTGCTTTACAAAAATGTCAGTTAATCATGTTTTTGCTGACTGTGTGGCCTCAAATTATCCTAATTATTCCCGTAAAAAAAAAAAACACTTTTGCAATTTTTGTGTAGCCAAACCCACCACAGGATGTCATGTGGAACACCATGACATCACCGTGATTCAGTTGAGGAAGTACTAAGATGATCAGCCATTGGTCTTTTGAGCCATACAGTGAGTTACTGATGCATTCTCATTTAACATCATAATTAGCATCATAATGACTGGGTTATTTCACCAATCTCCAGCTTGCAGCTGCAGAAAGACATTTTCAGGCGGAGAATGTGGAGGAGAGAGAGAAAGAGAGCAAGCGAGCGAAAGAGAGAGAGAAACAGAGAGTAAAAGAGAGAGAGGATATCATATCACAGCCCCACCAGGAAGCAGGAGAACAGGTGAAAACAGGATAATAACCTCACCAGGAAGCAGGAGAACAGGTGAAAACAGGATAATAACCCCACCAGGAAGCAGGAGAACAGGTGAAAACAGGATAATAACCCCACCAGGAAGCAGGAGAACAGGTGAAAACAGGATAATAACCCCACCAGGAAGCAGGAGAACAGGTGAAAACAGGATAATAACCCCACCAGGAAGCAGGAGAACAGGTGAAAACAGGATAATAACCCCACCAGGAAGCAGGAGAACAGGTGAAAACAGGATAATAACCCCACCAGGAAGCAGGAGAACAGGTGAAAACAGGATAATAACCCTGCTAGGAAGCAGGAGAACTGGTGAAAACAGGATAATAACCCCACCAGGAAGCAGGAGAACACTTGAAAACAGGATAATAACCTCACCAGGAAGCAGGAGAACACTTGAAAGCAGGGTAATAACCCTGCTAGGAAGCCGGACCTACTGTCTCAACCTCTGAATGCATGGCTATGAAAAGCAAACTGACATTTACTCCTGAGGTACTGACCTGTTGCACCCTCTACAACCACTGATTATTATTTGACCCTGCTGGTCATCTATGAACGTTTGAACATCTTGGAGAACAATTGGTCATTAAATGGCCATGTACTCTTATAATCTCCAGAAGAAGACTGGCCCAGTCCTCTGAGCCTGGTTCCTCTCCACCCGGTACAGCCAGAAGAAGACTGGCCCACTCCTCTGAGCCTGGTTCCTCTCCACCCGGCACAGCCAGAAGAAGACTGGCCCACTCCTCTGAGCCTGGTTCCTCTCCACCCGGCACAGCCAGAAGAAGACTGGCCCACTCCTCTGAGCCTGGTTCCTCCCACCCGGCTCAGCCAGAAGAAGACTGGCCCACTCCTCAGAGCCAGGTTCCTCTCCACCCGGCACAGCCAGAAGAAGACTGGCCCACTCCTCAGAGCCTGGTTCCTCTCTAGGTTTATTCCTAGCAAACGTGCTTCTACATCTAGTTTGCTTGCTGTTTGGGGTTTTAGGCTGGGTTTCTGTATAGCACTTTGTGACACCTGCTCATGTAAAAAAGGGTGTTGAAAAAGTAATTTGATTGATTGACTTGATTAATAATAGCCCCCCCCCCCCCCCCTCCCCTACTGTAGATGTATCACCTGCTGAAACAATGTTCATACATCTCAATATCAGACTTTTCTTTCTGGAAAGTTGCTAAACATATTAGATAGATAGATAGATAGATAGATAGATAGATAGATAGATAGATAGATAGATAGATAGATAGATAGATAGATAGATAGATAGATAGATAGATAGATAGATAGATTTGGGAATCTGAGCAGACATGTTGAGTTCAAGGAACAAATCAAAACTTCATATACAAGTGCATTCACAAACATGAATCATTGGATCAAAGAGGATATCAAGTCCTTCAAAGATTGCCATCGTCCTCTCTTTTCTCTTTCAATGGCTTCATGCAAAGTGGTTCATTAAAGGAAAAAGCAGCGGTTCTATTCTGTTCCACAGCAGGTAGCCTGTCTAAGGAGTGTATCCTGCTCCTGTGGTTAATAATTATATACGGAGCAAAAATATAAACGCAACAAAGTGTTGGTTTCATGAGCTGAAATAAAAGATCCCCTGAAATGTCACCTATTCAAATGTTGTGCACAAATGTGTTTACATTCCTGTTAGTGAGAATTTTTCCTTTGCCAAGATAATACATCCACCTGACAGGTGCGACATATCAAGAAGATGATTAAACGGCATCATCATTACACAGGTGCACCTTGTGCTGTGGACAATAAAAGGCCACTCCGCCTCCAACGTCATTGTAGAGAATTTGGCAGTAGGTCAAACTGGCCTCACAACCGCAGACCACGTGTAACCGCGGCAACCCAACATTTCCACATCCAGCTTCTTCGCCTGATGGGATTGTCTGAGACCAGCATCCAGTGGGTGGAACTGGCTCCCAAGTGGATGGGCTTATGCCCTCCCAGACCCAACCATGGCTGCACCCCTGCCTAGTCAAGGGCCTAATGAATGTATTTCAATTTTGACTGATTTCCTTATATGAACTGTTACTCAGTCAAATCTTTGGAATTGTTGCATGTTGTTTTGGCACTGTTGATCTCTATACGTAGAACAAAGGTATGCTAGGAAATGCCGTGTTGGCCAACAGCGTTGCGAGGGGGGGTAGAGAGGGGGAGGGAGGGAGAGGGGCGGGTAGAGAGGGGAGGGAGGGAGAGGGGGTAGAGAGGGGGAGGGAGGGGGAGGGGGGTAGAGAGGGGGGAGGGGGGGGGAGAGGGGGGGAGGAGAGGGGGGGAGGGAGAGGGGGGAGAGGGGGTAGAGAGGGGGGAGAGGGGGAGGGAGGGAGAGGGGAGTAGAGAGGGGGAGGGAGGGAGGGGGGTAGAGAGGGGGGGTAGAGAGGTCTACAGACAATCACGTATTATAAAGGGAAAACCAGCCACGTCGCAGACACCAATGTCTTGCTCCCGGACAAGCTAAACACTTTCTTCGCCCGCTTTGAGGATTACACGGTACCACCGAGGCGGCCTGCTCCCAAGGACGGTGGGCTCTCGTTCTCCGTGGTCGATGTGAGTAAGACATTTAAGCATGTTAACCCTCGCAACGCTGTTGGCCAACACGGCATTTCCTAGCAGCGTCCTCAGAGCATGCGCAGACCAGCTGGCAAGAGTGTTTACAGATATATTCAATGTATCCCTATCCAGGCTGCTGTCCACATTTGCTTCAAGATGTCCACCATCGTTTCTCTACCCAAGAAAGCAAAGGTAACTGAACTAAATGACTACCGCCCTGTAGCACTCACTTCTGTCATCTTGAAGTACTTTGAGAGTCTAGTTAAGGACCCTATCACATCTACCTTACCTAACACCCAGACCCACTTCAATTTACTTTCCGCAATCGCCATCATACTGCCCTATCCCATCTGGACAAGAGTAAGACCTATGTAAGAATGATTTTCATTGACTACAGCTGAGTCTTCAACACCACAGTAACCTCGGGGCCCTGGGTCTGAACTCCGCCCTGTGCAACTGCACCCTGGACTTCCTGACGGCCACCCACCAGGTGGGGAAGGTAGGAAAAACACCTCCACTTGGCTGATCCTCAACACAGGGGCTACTGCTGCCCTATATACATATAATTGAATCACTTCCCACTTTAATAATGGAACACTTCTCACTTTAATAATGTTTATGTAACGGATGTGAAATGGCTAGCTTAGTTAGCGGTGGTTCGCGCTAAATAGCGTTTCAATCGGTGACGTCACTTGCTCTGAGACCTTGAAGTAGTAGTTCCCCTTGCTCTGCAAGGGCCGTGGCTTTTGTGGAGCGATGGGTAACGATGCTTTGTGGGTGACTGTTGTTGATGTGTGCAGAGGGTCCCTGGTTCGCGCCCAGGTATGGGTGAGGGGACGGTCTAAAGTTATACTGTTACATATGTACAGTTGAAGTCGGAAGTTTACATAAACTTTGGTTGGAGTCAATAAAACTTGTTTTTCAACCACTCCACAAATTTCTTGTGAACAAACTATAGTTTTGGCAATTCAGTTAGGACATCTACTTAGTTTACTGTGCCTTTAAACAGTTTGGAAAATTGCAGAAATGATGTCATGGCTTTAGAAGCTTCTGATAGGCTAATTGACATCATTTGAGTCAATTAGAGGTGTACCTGAGGATGTATTTCAAGGCCTACCTTCAACGTCACTGCCTCTTTTCTTGACTTCATGGGAAATGGAAGGAGACACGTTCTGTCTCCTAGAGATGAACGTACTTTAGTGAGAAAAGTGCAAATCAATCCCAGAACAACTGCAAAAGGACCTTGTGAAGATGCTGGAGGAAACAGGTACAAAACTATCTATATCCACAGTAAAACGAGTCCTATATCAACCTAACCTGAAAGGCCGCTCAGCAAGGAAGAAGCCACTGCTCCAAAACCGCCATAAAAAAAGCCAGACTACGGTTTGCAACTGCACATGGAAACAAAACTCGTACTTTTGGAGAAATATCCTCTGGTCTAATGAAACAAAAATCGAACTGTTTGGCCATAATGACCATCAGTACATTTGGAGGAAAAAGGGGGAGGCTTGCAAACCAAAGAACACCATCCCAACCGTGAAGGAAGGGGGTGGCAGCATCATGTTGTGAGGGTGCTTTGCTGCAGGAGGGACTGGTGCACTTTACAAAATAGATGGCTTCATGAAGAGGAACATTATGTGGATATATTGAAACAACATCTCAAGACATCAGTCAGGATGGTTGCAAATGGGTATTCCAAATGGACAATGACCCTGTCACGTCCTGACCTTAGTTCCCTTTTTATGTCTCTGTTTTAGTTTGGTCAGGGCGTGAGTTGGGGTGGGCATTCTATGTTTTTGTTCTAGGTTTTGTATTTCTGTGTTTGGCCTGGTATGGTTCCCAATCAGAGGCAGCTGTCGATCATTGTCTCTGATTGAGTACCATACTTAGGTAGCCTGTTTTCCCACTATGATTTGTGGGTAGTTGTTTTCTGTTGATTGAGTTGATTCACCTGACAGGACTGGTTCGTTTCTTTCATTCACTTTGTTATTTTGTTTTGTGTGTTCAGTTCTAAAAAATTTACATGGACACTTACCACGCTGCATATTGGTCCGATCCTTCCCACTCCTCTTCAGACGAAGAGGAGAAGCGTTACAGACCCCAAGCATACTTCCAAAGTTGTGGCAAATTGGCTTAAGGACAACAAAGTCAAGGTATTGGAGTGGCCATCACAAAGCCCAACTTACTGTGGGAAGCTTGTGGAAGGCTACCCGAAACATTTGACCAAAGTTAAACAATTTAAAGGTAATGCGACCAAATACTAATTGAGTTTATGTAAACCCACTGGGAATGTGATGAAAGAAATAAAAGCTGAAATAAATCATTATCTCTACTATTATTCTGACATTTCACATTCTTAAAATAAAGTGGTGATCCTAACTGACCTAAGACAGTGAATTCTTTCTAGGATTAAAGGTCAGGAATTGTGAAAAAAATGAAAGTAAATGTATTTGGCTGAGGTGTATGTAAACTTCCCGAATTCAACTGTAAATTCTATTATTCTATTTTATTCCAAAATTGCTTGTCCTGATGTTTATATATTTCTTAAATCCATTATTTTACATTTATATTTGTGTATATTGTTGTGAATTGTTAGATATTACTACACTGTTGGAGCTAGAAACACAAGCATTTAGTTAGATACTACTACACTGTTGGAGCTAGAAACACAAGCATTTAGTTAGATACTACTACACTGTTGGAGCTAGAAACACAAGCATTTAGTTAGATACTACTACACTGTTGGAGCTAGGAACACAAGCATTTAGTTAGATACTACTGTACTGCTGGAGCTAGGAACACAAGGAGATACTACTACACTGTTGGAGCTAGAAACACAAGCATTTAGTTAGATACTACTACACTGTTGGAGCTAGGAACACAAGCATTTAGTTAGATACTACTGCACTGCTGGAGCTAGAAACACATTTCGCTACACCCGCAATAACGCCTGTTAAATATGGACCAATAACATCTGTTAAAATGTGTATGTGACCAATAACATCTGTTAAATTTGGACAAATTACATCTGTTAAATATGGACCAATAACATTTTCTAAAATGTGTATGTGACCAATAACATCAGTTAAATATGGACCAATAACATTTGCTAAAATGTGTATGTGACCAATAACATTTTATTTGAACAGAGTGAGGTTTTAAATGTTGGTGAGAAAATGAAAGAAAAACTGTTGGATAATGTCGTAAACCAATAAAGCAATAAGGACACCCCAATGGGAGGGGCGCTCATAACAATCACCCATATGTGTTGTTCACAACACAGAGAATATGGGGGGCCCATGAATAATATATATATATATAGTTGACGATAAAGAACAACAAACATTGATGTTAAAAGAAAAGACTCCAGAAAAAGACTTCAGGTGAATGAGCTCAAGACATTCCCAGTTCTATGCCTCGTTACCTATAGCCCTCATTCCCAGTTCTATGCCCCGTTACCTATAGCCCTCATTCCCAGTTCTATGCCTCGTTACCTATAGCCCTCATTCCCAGTTCTATGCCTCGTTACCTATAGCCCTCATTCCCAGTTCTATGCCTCGTTTACCTATAGCCCTCATTCCCAGCTCTATGCCTCGTTACCTATAGCCCTCATTCCCAGTTCTATGCCTCGTTACCTATAGCCCTCATTCCCAGTTCTATGCCTCGTTTCCTATAGCCCTCATTCCCAGTTCTATGCCTCGTTACCTATAGCCCTCATTCCCAGTTCTATGCCTCGTTACCTATAGCCCTCATTCCCAGTTCTATGCCCAGTTACCTATAGCCCTCATTCCCAGTTCAATGCCTCGTTACCTATAGCCCTCATTCCCAGTTCTATGCCTCGTTACCTATAGCCCTCATTCCCAGTTCTATGCCTCGTTACCAATAGCCCTCATTCCCAGTTCTATGCCTCGTTACCTATAGCCCTCATTCCCAGTTCTATGCCTAGTTACCTATAGCCCTCATTCCCAGTTCTATGCCTCGTTACCTATAGCCCTCATTCCCAGTTCTATGCCCCGTTACCTATAGCCCTCATTCCCGGTTCTATGCCTCGTTACCTATAGCCCTCATTCCCAGTTCTATGCCTCGTTACCTATAGCCCTCATTCCCGGTTCTATGCCCCGTTACCTATAGCCCTCATTCCCAGTTCTATGCCTCGTTACCTATAGCCCTCATTCCCAGTTCTATGCCCCGTTACCTATAGCCCTCATTCCCAGTTCTATGCCTCGTTACCTATAGCCCTCATTCCCAGTTCTATGCCCCGTTACCTATAGCCCTCATTCCCAGTTCTATGCCTCGTTACCTATAGCCCTCATTCCCAGTTCTATGCCTCGTTACCTATAGCCCTCATTCCCAGTTCTATGCCTCGTTACCTATAGCCCTCATTCCCAGTTCTATGCCCCGTTACCTATAGCCCTCATTCCCAGTTCTATGCCCCGTTACCTATAGCCTTCAATCCCGGTTCTATGCCCCGTTACCTATAGCCCTCATTCCCAGTTCTATGCCTCGTTACCTATAGCCCTCATTCCCAGTTCTATGCCCCGTTACCTATAGCCCTCATTCCCGGTTCTATGCCCCGTTACCTATAGCCCTCATTCCCAGTTCTATGCCCCGTTACCTATAGCCCTCAATTCCGGTTCTATGCCCCGTTACCTATAGCCCTCATTCCCAGTTCTATGCCTCGTTACCTATAGGCCTCATTCCCAGTTCTATGCCCCGTTACCTATAGCCCTCATTCCCAGTTCTATGCCTCATTACCTATAGCCCTCATTCCCAGTTCTATGCCCCGTTACCTATAGCCCTCATTCCCGGTTCTATGCCCCGTTACCTATAGCCCTCATTCCCAGTTCTATGCCCCGTTACCTATAGCCCTCAATCCCGGTTCTATGCCCCGTTACCTATAGCCCTCATTCCCAGTTCTATGCCTCGTTACCTATAGCCCTCATTCCCAGTTCTATGCCCCGTTACCTATAGCCCTCATTCCCAGTTCTATGCCTCGTTACCTATAGCCCTCATTCCCAGTTCTATGCCTCGTTACCTATAGCCCTCATTCCCAGTTCTATGCCTCGTTACCTATAGCCCTCATTTCCAGTTCTATGCCCCGTTACATATAGCCCTCATTCCCAGTTCTATGCCTCGTTACCTATAGCCCTCATTCCCAGTTCTATGCCTCGTTACCTATAGCCCTCATTCCCAGTTCTATGCCCCGTTACCTATAGCCCTCATTCCCAGTTCTATGCCCCGTTACCTATAGCCCTCATTCCCAGTTCTATGCCTCGTTACCTATAGCCCTCATTCCTGGCCCAGCCAGGATGTTGTGAATCAACATATTTAAGTCATCAGACACACGTTTTGGGCACTACCTTTAAAAGTCCACCTCTCTTTTCATATAAAAGAGGTATTAGGAGGTGTCTCGTTAAATCTGACCACATACCTCCACACCAGGAAGCTTTCCACTGCGCTCAGTCTAGTACTTTGACCAAATCTGACCACTTACCTCCACACCAGGAAGCTTTCCACTGCGCTCAGTCTATTACTTTGACCAAATCTGACCACTTACCTCCACACCAGGAAGCTTTCCACTGCACTCAGTCTAGTACTTTGACCAAATCTGACCACTTACCTCCACATCAGGAAGCTTTCCACTGCGCTAAGGCTAGTACTTTGACCAAATCTGACCACTTACCTCCTCACCAGGAAGCTTTCCACTGTGCTCAGTCTAGTACTTTGACCAAATCTGACCACTTACCTCCACACACGATTGCCATCTATATGCTCACCTGTCCATGTTATGCCCACCTGTCCATGTTATGCCCACCTGTCCATGTTATGCTCACCTGTCCATGTTATGCTCACCTGTCCATGTTATGCTCACCTGTCCATGTTATGCCCACCTGTCCATGTTATGCTCACCTGTCCATGTTATGCTCACCTGTCCATGTTATGTTTTCACTTGTCCATGTTATGCTCACCTGTCCATGTTATGTTTTTACTTGTCCATGTTATGCCCACCTGTCCATGTAATGCTCACCTGTCCATGTTATGCTCACCTGTCCATGTTATGCTCACCTGTCCATGTTATGCTCACCTGTCCATGTTATGTTTTCACTTGTCCATGTTATGCTCACCTGTCCATGTTATGCTCACCTGTCCATGTTATTCTCACCTGTCCATGTTATGCTCACCTGTCCATTTTATGCACACCTGTCCATGTTATGCTCCTGTCAATGTTATGCTCACCTGTCCATGTTATGCTCACCTGTCCATGTTATGCTCACCTGTCCATGTTATGCTCACCTGTCCATGTTATGCTCACCTATCCATGTTATGCGCACCTGTCCATGTTATGCTCACCTGTCCATGTTATGCTCACCTGTCCATGTTATGCTCACCTGTCCATGTTATGCTCCTGTCCATGTTATGCTCACCTGTCCATGTTATGCTCCTGTCCATGTTATGCTCACCTGTCCATGTTATACTCACCTATCCATGTTATGCGCACCTGTCCATGTTATGCTCACCTGTCCATGTTATGCTCACCTGTCCATGTGGTCTCAAATATATGGGGGAAAAAACCCTCTGTTCACCAGGTAGCTTTATTTACAGGGTGATTTATTATGAGTGATTAATCTATGACACTGATGAAGCCGTTTGTCCTTAATGGAATAAACCTGATCATTTATTATTGTGAGTGGACCTTTCTACGTGACGTTATCGTGTTGAAGCACCACAAACTTCCCTCCAAGTCAGCGTTTTTCTCATATTTTATTAATATACATAACCATTTTTTTTTTTTTTTCGTCTTTTATTTTTTACATTTTTTTTAACCCCCAAATTTCAATATTGTTTTATCGCTGCAACTCCCCAAATGGGCGTTGGGTCGAGTCCTCTGTCCTCCGTTCAACTGACAACCGAGATCAGCCTGTAGGCCCACAGCCCACCAGAAGGAGTCGCTAGAGCGCGATTTAAAGATCCCCCCTAACCCGGATCGGCTGGGCTCCCCTCTATGGGACTCAAAATCACAACCGGTTGTGATACAGCCTGGGATCGAACCAAGGTCCGTAGTGACGCACGCCTCTAGCACTGCAATGCAGTGCCTTAGACCACTGTGCCACTCGGGAGGCCCAATACATTGTCACTTTTATAGTGAATTTGGCAGGAAGTGCAGTAAAACATCCCGGATTCAACATCTAAAGTCAGACATCTACCATAGAAAAAGATAATGAAATCCCTGTGGGCAACTATAAACTATAAAGCCATATCTATTGGCTTGCTTTAAGTTTGGGACACTCACGAGGTGCGGAAAACGGAGCCAAGAAGTGTATTCATTGTTCAAAGCTTGAGCAGAACAGAGAGTTCAATTAGATAGTCAGTCGTTCATTTTAAAGCTCGGAAATGAAACTCGCTGCCGCTGCCTTGGGAGGTACCACTGTCTCCTCTCTCTACTGTGTACCTGACACACTTGTGATAACTTCTTGGCATCATTAAATAAGCCACTGAAAAATAGACTTCGCAGCCATTAACTGCCTCCCAAATGGCACCCTATTCCCTATATAGTGCACTGCGTTTGACCTAAGTCCTATGGGGCCCTGGTCAAAAGTAGTGCACTATATAGGGAATAGGGTGCCATTTGGGACACATATTTTACAGAATATTCATCACGGCCACGTTTTTTCTCTTTGAAATAATGTGTGCTTGGAATTCCTAAAATCCTGTAAATTCCTCTGGCTATCTTGGTAGTGCTGAGACGATCATTCTGTTCCTGTTTTTAGAAACATCTTTAACACATTTACGGACTTAAAGGTCCAGTGCAAAGTCAAATCATTTTTCATGTGTTTTTATTTATATTTCCACACTATGACGTTGTAATAAATACTGTGAAATTTGTGAAACTGAAAAATTATGATTCTGCCCTTGTAGTTAGTGTGAGAGCTGTTCGAGAAGGCAGACGAAAAATCTCCAGCCTGTTATGGTGGGATGGAGTTATTGGAACCTGTTACGTTCCCACAAGACAAGCTCAAAAATGTCACCCACTCCAAAGGGAATTAACAAAAGAAAATCACTGACAATACCCCCTCCCCCCCAAAAAAATAAAGGTTTTAAAATGAGGCTCTGAAAGGCACCCACCATGGATGCCCACTAGGTTTGCCTCCGAAAAGACACATTAAAATAAAAACCCACAACAATTTAGGAGACGGCGTAAAAAAATAATATGGAGCAAAACAAAAAATCTGGCTTCCTTCACACTTACATAGGTTGCGCTCAAAATCGCACCTCAGATGATGTGAAGTGTAGTTCTCTCATACATCTCTCAAGCTCAAATGGAGCACTGGGCCAGCCACCTCTAAATATCACCTGTGCAAGTCACTCCTAAATATCACCTGGGCCAGCCACCTCTAAATATCACCTGGGCCAGTCACTCCTAAATATCACCTGGGCCAGCCACTCCTAAATATCACCTGGGCCAGCCACTCCTAAATATCACCTGGGCCAGCCACCCGTAAATATCACCTGGGCCAGCCACCCCTAAATATCACCTGGGCCAGCCACTCCTAAATATCACCTGGGCCAGCCACTCCTAAATATCACCTGGGCCAGCAACTCTTAACCTGTTAGGGATAGGGCTGTTTACTGCCCCCTTTGGAGGAATTGGGTGCCCATATTAAACAGGATACATTTTTGTCAAAAGTTGCTAATATATGCACATAAAAAATATTATTGAATAGAAAACACTCTAAAGCTTCTAAAACCGTTTAAATTATGTATCTATGTAAAGCAGAACTCTCAGGGCAGTCATTCTCCCAAACTCTCTCTTGTCATGAGAAAAGTTGGCCCAACTTTGACGTCGTATCACCTGGGCCAGCAGAGGTGAAACACCTCCCGACTAACGTACTGACTAACGAGGTGTCACCCATCAGTGTGCCCTACGTGCTAAAATGCTACCTAGAAATAGAAATAGAAAAAGCAAAACCTGTATCAGCCTGCCTGGTGACATCACATTAGTTAATAGGCCAATAAACAGCTAGTTTTCAGTATTCCCCTCCCCACTCAGACCAATCCCAGACAATCAAATTGCTCTTTGCCAATCAGCTATTTGTGTTTCTTTTTGACCATTTTAATTGAACATAATCACAGTAAGTTACTTAATTGTTACCCAGAAATTATATTCATATTGGTATTAAAACAGCTGCATTGGGCCTTTATCAACAAAATCTCTCTCTCTCTCTAAATGAGATCATATTCTGTGTAATATGGACTTTCACTATTCGCCTATTTGATGTCTTTTGTTGATAACACCCACAATAAAACCCACAATTCATCGCAGCTAAAGCACAAGCAAAGTGGTCTTAAAAACGGCACCCTGTTCACTACATAGTACAGGTATTTTGACCAGACCCGTATGTGCCCTGGTCAAACGTATTGCATTTATGTGAGGAATAACAGTGCCATTTCTGACACAGCCGTTGACTTGCAACAGTCTCTCACAAGTGGAGACAGCTCAGACCGCACAGAGAAGGAAGAAACACGATGATTAACATGCAGATTTCCTTTTCAGTGTGAGACTGAAAGGGGTTTAAAGTCCAAACAGATGTTCCTGTTAAAACTACCTCGACAACATCCTCTCTATACAGCCCTACATCCCTGCTGAGTCTCCTCATCACAACATCCTCTCTATCCAGCCCTACTGTAGATCACTGCTGAGTCTCCTCATCACAACAGCCTCTCTATCCAGCCCTACATCCCTGCTGAGTCTCCTCATCACAACATCCTCTCTCTCCAGCCCTACATCCCTGCTGAGTCTCCTCATCACAACATCCTCTCTATCCAGCCCTACATCTCTGCTGAGTCTCCTCATCACAACATCCTCTCTATCCAGCACTGTAGATCACTGCTGAGTCTCCTCATCACAACATCCTCTCTCTCCAGCCCTACTGTTCATCTCTGCTGAGTCTCCTCATCACAACATCCTCTCTATCCAGCCCTACATCTCTGCTGAGTCTCCTCATCACAACATCCTCTCTATCCAGGCCTACTGTAGATCACTGCTGAGTCTCCTCATCACAACATCCTCTTTCTCCAGCCCTACTGTTCATCTCTGCTGAGTCTCCTCATCACAACATCCTCTCTATCCAGCCCTACTGTAGATCCCTGCTGAGTCTCCTCATCACAACATCCTCTCTATCCAGCCCTACTGTAGATCACTGCTGAGTCTCCTCATCACAACATCCTCTCTATCCAGCCCTACTGTAGATCCCTGCTGAGTCTCCTCATCACAACATCCTCTCTATCCAGCCCTACTGTAGATCACTGCTGAGTCTCCTCATCACAACATCCTCTCTATCCAGCCCTACATCCAAGCTGAGTCTCCTCATCACAACATCCTCTCTATCCAGCCCTACATCTCTGCTGAGTCTCCTCATCACAACATCCTCTCTATCCAGCCCTACTGTAGATCACTGCTGAGTCTCCTCATCACAACATCCTCTCTATCCAGCCCTACTGTAGATCACTGCTGAGTCTCCTCATCACAACATCCTCTCTATCCAGCCCTACTGTAGATCACTGCTGAGTCTCCTCATCACAACATCCTCTCTATCCAGCCCTACATCCCTGCTGAGTCTCCTCATCACAACATCCTATCTATCCAGCCCTACTGTTCATCTCTGCTGAGTCTCCTCATCACAACATCCTCTCTATCCAGCCCTACATCCCTGCTGAGTCTCCTCATCACAACATCCTCTCTATCCAGCCCTACTGTAGATCACTGCTGAGTCTCCTCATCACAACATCCTCTCTCTCCAGCCCTACTGTTCATCTCTGCTGAGTCTCCTCATCACAACATCCAGCTCAACAGGACAGGACAGGACACAGCCCAACAGGACAGGACAGGACACAGCCCAACAGGAGAGGACACAGCTCAACAGGACAGGACAGGACACAGCTCAACAGGACAGGACACAGCTCAACAGGACAGGACAGGACACAGCCCAACAGGACAGGACAGGACACAGCCCAACAGGAGAGGACACAGCTCAACAGGAGAGGACAGGACACAGCCCAACAGGACAGGACAGGACACAGCCCAACAGGAGAGGACACAGCTCAACAGGACAGGACAGGACACAGCTCAACAGGACAGGACAGGACACAGCTCAACAGGACAGGACAGGACACAGCCCGACAGGACAGGACACAGCTCAACAGGACAGGACACAGCCCAACAGGAGAGGACACAGCCCAACAGGACAGGACAGGACACAGCCCAACAGGACAGGACACAGCTCAACAGGACAGGACAGGACACAGCCCAACAGGACAGGACAGGACACAGCCCAACATGACAGGACACAGCTCAACAGGACAGGACAGGACACAGCCCAATAGGACAGGACACAACTCAACAGGACAGGACACAGCCCAACAGGACAGGACACAGCCCAACAGGACAGGACAGGACACAGCTCAACAGGACAGGACACAGCTCAACAGGACAGGACAGGACACAGCTCAACAGGACAGGACAGGACACAGCTCAGCAGGACAGGACACAGCCCAACAGGACAGGACAGGACACAGCCCAACAGGACAGGACAGGACACAGCCCAACAGGACAGGACACAGCTCAACAGGACAGGACACAGCTCAAGAGGACAGGACAGGACACAGCTCAACAGGACAGGACACAGCCCAACAGGACAGGACAGGACACAGCTCAACAGGACAGGACAGGACACAGCCCAACAGGACAGGACAGGACACAGCTCAACAGGACAGGACAGGACACAGCCCAACAGGACAGGACAGGACACAGCTCAACAGGACAGGACAGGACACAGCCCAACAGGACAGGACACAGCTCAACAGGACACAGCCCAACAGGACAGGACAGGACAGGACAGGACACAGCTCAACAGGACAGGACACAGCCCAACAGGACAGGACAGGACAGGACACAGCCCAACAGGACAGGACACAGCCCAACAGGACAGGACAGGACAGGACACAGCCCAACAGGACAGGACACAGCCCATCAGGACAGGACAGGACACAGCCCAACAGGCAGGGCTGCTGTCGGAGAGGGCTAACATACTACACAGTACTCTACCTTCCCTGTTCCCTGGAGCACACACAAACACCAACACAATCACACACACACACACACACACACACACACACACACACACACACACACACACACACACACACACACACGCACACACACACACACACACACATAGCCAGAGTAACAGACACGTGGACACGTGGAGCTGGTCTAATTAGCCACTGACAGTGCTCACTATAACAAACTGGCTTCTGGCTTAACAGTATTTTTAGCAACATTATGACATGTGGTCGCCATGGCAGGAAGAATCAGCAACACGTTTTCTCAGGTCCAGTCTAAATAAAATAGGGTTTGTTTCCCAGAAACATAGGGTTTGTTTCCCAGACTCATAGGGTTTGTTTCCCAGACACATAGGGCCAGTTTCCCAGACACATACGGTTTGTTTCCCAGACTCATAGGGTTTGTTTCCCAGACACATACGGTTTGTTTCCCAGACTCATAGGGTTTGTTTCCCAGACACATAGGGTTTGTTTCCCAGACACAAAGGGTTTGTTTCCCAGACTCATACGGTTTGTTTCCCAGACTAATATGGTTTGTTTCCCAGACTCATAGGGTTTGTTTCCCAGACACATAGGGTTTGTTTCCCAGACACAAAGGGTTTGTTTCCCAGACTCATACGGTTTGTTTCCCAGACTAATAGGGTTTGTTTCCCAGACTCATACGGTTTGTTTCCCAGACACATAGGGTTTGTTTCCCAGACACAAAGGGTTTGTTTCCCAGACTCATACGGTTTGTTTCCCAGACTAATAGGGTTTGTTTCCCAGACTCATAGGGTTTGTTTCCCAGACTCATAGGGTTTGTTTCCCAGACACAAAGGGTTTGTTTCCCAGACTCATACGGTTTGTTTCCCAGACTAATAGGGTTTGTTTCCCAGACTCATAGGGTTTGTTTCCCAGACTCATAGGGTTTGTTTCCCAGACACATAGGGCCAGTTTCTCAGAGACATAGGGTTTGTTTCCCAGACACATAGGGTTTGTTTCCCAGACACATAGGGTTTGTTTCCCAGACACGTAGGGTTTGTTTCCCAGACTCATAGGGTTTGTTTCCCAGACACATAGGGTTTGTTTCCCAGACACAAAGGGTTTGTTTCCCAGACTCATAGGGTTTGTTTCCCAGACACGTAGGGTTTGTTTCCCAGACACAAAGGGTTTGTTTCCCAGACTCATACGGTTTGTTTCCCAGACTCATAGGGTTTGTTTCCCAGACACATAGGGCCAGTTTCCCAGACACATAGGGTTTGTTTCCCAGACTCATAGGGTTTGTTTCCCAGACACATAGGGCCAGTTTCCCAGACACATAAGGTTTGTTTCCCAGACACATAGAGCCAGTTTCCCAGACACATAGAGCCAGTTTCCCAGACACATAGAGCCAGTTTCCCAGACACATAGGGTTTGTTTCCCAGACATATAGGGTTTGTTTCCCAGACACATAGAGCCAGTTTCCCAGACACATAGGGTTTGTTTCCCAGACACATAGGGTTTGTTTCCCAGACACATAGGGTTTGTTTCCCAGACTCATAGGGTTTGTTTCCCAGACACATAGGGCCAGGTTCGCAGAGACATAGGGCCAGTTTCAGAGAGACATAGGGTTTGTTTCCCAGACACATAGGGCTAGTTTCCCAGACACATAGGGCCAGTTTCCCAGACACATTGGGCCAGTTTCCCAGGCACATAGGGCCAGTTTCCCAGAGACATAGGGTTTGTTTCCCAGACACATAGGGACAGTTTCCCAGAGACATAGGGTTTGTTTCCCAGAGACATAGGGTTTGTTTCCCAGAGACATAGGGTTTGTTTCCCAGACACATAGGGCCAGTTTCCCAGAGACATAGGGTTTGTTTCCCAGACACATAGGGCCAGTTTCCCAGAGACATAGGGTTTGTATCCCAGAGACATAGGGTTTGTTTCCCAGAGACATAGGGTTTGTTTCCCAGACACATAGGGCCAGTTTCCCAGAGACATAGGGTTTGTTTCCCAGAGACATAGGTCCAGTTTCCCAGACACATAGGGTTTGTTTCCTAGACACATAGGGTTTGTTTCCCAGACTCATAGGGTTTGTTTCCCAGACACATAGGGTTTGTTTCCCAGACACATAGGGTTTGTTTCCCAGACACATAGGGTTTGTTTCCCAGACACATAGGGTTTGTTTCCCAGACTCATAGGGTTTGTTTCCCAGACACATAGGGCCAGGTTCCCAGAGACATAGGGCCAGTTTCCCAGAGACATATGGTTTGTTTCCCAGAGACATAGGGTTTGTTTCCCAGAGACATAGGGTTTGTTTCCCAGACACATAGGGCCAGTTTCCCAGAGACATAGGGTTTGTTTCCCAGACACATAGGGCCAGTTTCCCAGAGACATAGGGTTTGTATCCCAGAGACATAGGGTTTGTTTCCCAGAGACATAGGGTTTGTTTCCCAGACACATAGGGCCAGTTTCCCAGAGACATAGGGTTTGTTTCCCAGAGACATAGGTCCAGTTTCCCAGACACATAGGGTTTGTTTCCTAGACACATAGGGTTTGTTTCCCATACTCATAGGGTTTGTTTCCCAGACACATAGGGCCAGGTTCCCAGAGACATAGGGCCAGTTTCCCAGAGACATAGGGTTTGTTTCCCAGAGACATAGGGTTGGTTTCCCAGAGACATAGGGTTTGTTTCCCAGACACATAGGGCCAGTTTCCCAGAGACATAGGGTTTGTTTCCCAGACACATAGGGCCAGTTTCCCAGAGACATAGGGTTTGTATCCCAGAGATATAGGGTTTGTTTCCCAGAGACATAGGGTTTGTTTCCCAGACACATAGGGCCAGTTTCCCAGAGACATTGGGTTTGTTTCCCAGACACATAGGGCCAGTTTCCCAGAGACATAGGGTTTGTTTCCCAGAGACATAGGGTTTGTTTCCCAGAGACATAGGGTTTGTTTCCCAGAGACATAGGGTTTGTTTCCCAGACACATAGGGCCAGTTTCCCAGAGACATAGGGTTTGTTTCCCAGACACATAGGGCCAGTTTCCCAGAGACATAGGGTTTGTTTCCCAGACACATAGGGTTTGTTTCCCAGACACATAGGGTTTGTTTCCCAGACTCATAGGGTTGTTTCCCAGACACATAGGGCCAGGTTCCCAGAGACATAGGGCCAGTTTCAGAGAGACATAGGGTTTGTTTCCCAGACACATAGGTCTAGTTTCCCAGACACATAGGGCCAGTTTCCCAGACACATTGGGCCAGTTTCCCAGGCACATAGGGCCAGTTTCCCAGAGACATAGTGTTTGTTTCCCAGAGACATAGGGTTTGTTTCCCAGAGACATAGGGTTTGTTTCCCAGACACACAGGTCCAGTTTCCCAGAGATATAGGGTTTGTTTCCCAGGCACATAGGGCCAGTTTCCCAGAGACATAGGGTTTGTATCCCAGAGACATAGGGTTTGTTTCCCAGACACATAGGGCCAGTTTCCCAGAGACATAGGGTTTGTTTCCCAGAGACATAGGGCCAGTTTCCCAGAGAAATAGGGTTTGTATCCCAGAGACATAGGGTTTGTTTCCCAGAGACATAGGGTTTGTTTCCCAGACACATATGTCCAGTTTCCCAGAGATATAGGGTTTGTTTCCCAGACACATAGGGCCAGATTCCCAGAGACATAGGGTTTGTATCCCAGAGACATAGGGTTTGTTTCCCAGACACATAGGGCCAGTTTCCCAGAGACATAGGGTTTGTTTCCCAGAGACATAGGGTTTGTTTCCCAGAGAAATAGGGTTTGTATCCCAGAGACATAGGGTTTGTTTCCCAGAGACATAGGGTTTGTTTCCCAGACACATAGGGCCAGTTTCCCAGAGACATTGGGTTTGTTTCCCAGACACATAGGGCCAGTTTCCCAGAGACTTAGGGTTTGTTTCCCAGAGACATAGGGTTTGTTTCCCAGAGACATAGGGTTTGTTTCCCATACACATAGGGCCAGTTTCCCAGAGACATAGGGTTTGTTTCCCAGAGACATAGGGTTTGTTTCCCAGAGACATAGGGTTTGTTTCCCAGACACATAGGGCCAGTTTCCCAGAGACATAGGGTTTGTTTCCCAGACACATAGGGCCAGTTTCCCAGAGACATAGGGTTTGTTTCCCAGACACATAGGGTTTGTTTCCCAGACACATAGGGTTTGTTTCCCAGACTCATAGGGTTTGTTTCCCAGACACATAGGGCCAGGTTCCCAGAGACATAGGGCCAGTTTCAGAGAGACATAGGGTTTGTTTCCCAGACACATAGGTCTAGTTTCCCAGACACATAGGGCCAGTTTCCCAGACACATTGGGCCAGTTTCCCAGGCACATAGGGCCAGTTTCCCAGAGACATAGGGTTTGTTTCCCAGAGACATAGGGCCAGTTTCCCAGAGAAATAGGGTTTGTATCCCAGAGACATAGGGTTTGTTTCCCAGAGACATAGGGTTTGTTTTCCAGACACATAGGGCCAGTTTCCCAGAGACATTGGGTTTGTTTCCCAGACACATAGGGCCAGTTTCCCAGAGACTTAGGGTTTGTTTCCCAGAGACATAGGGTTTGTTTCCCAGAGACATAGGGTTTGTTTCCCAGACACATAGGGCCAGTTTCCCAGAGACATAGGGTTTGTTTCCCAGAGACATAGGGTTTGTTTCCCAGAGACATAGGGTTTGTTTCCCAGACACATAGGGCCAGTTTCCCAGAGACATAGGGTTTGTTTCCCAGACACATAGGGCCAGTTTCCCAGAGACATAGGGTTTGTTTCCCAGACACATAGGGTTTGTTTCCCAGACACATAGGGTTTGTTTCCCAGACACATAGGGTTTGTTTCCCAGACTCATAGGGTTTGTTTCCCAGACACATAGGGCCAGGTTCCCAGAGACATAGGGCCAGTTTCAGAGAGACATAGGGTTTGTTTCCCAGACACATAGGTCTAGTTTCCCAGACACATAGGGCCAGTTTCCCAGACACATTGGGCCAGTTTCCCAGGCACATAGGGCCAGTTTCCCAGAGACATAGGGTTTGTTTCCCAGACACATAGGGCCAGTTTCCCAGAGACATAGTGTTTGTTTCCCAGAGACATAGGGTTTGTTTCCCAGAGACATAGGGTTTGTTTCCCAGACACATAGGGCCAGTTTCCCAGACACATAGGGCCAGTTTCCCAGAGACATTGGGTTTGTTTCCCAGACAGATAGGGCCAGTTTCCCAGAGACATAGGGTTTGTTTCCCAGAGACATAGGGTTTGTTTCCCAGAGACATAGGTTTTGTTTCCCAGACACATAGGGCCAGTTTCCCAGAGACATAGGGTTTGTTTCCCAGACACATAGGGCCAGTTTCCCAGAGACATAGGGTTTGTTTCCCAGACACATAGGGTTTGTTTCCCAGACACATAGGGTTTGTTTCCCAGACTCATAGGGTTTGTTTCCCAGACACATAGGGCCAGGTTCCCAGAGACATAGGGCCAGTTTCCCAGGCACATAGGGCCAGTTTCCCAGAGACATAGGGTTTGTTTCCCAGACACATAGGGCCAGTTTCCCAGAGACATAGGGTTTGTTTCCCAGACACATAGGGTTTGTTTCCCAGACACATAGGGTTTGTTTCCCAGACTCATAGGTTTTGTTTCCCAGACACATAGGGCCAGGTTCCCAGAGACATAGGGCCAGTTTCAGAGAGACATAGGGTTTGTTTCCCAGACACATAGGTCTAGTTTCCCAGACACATATGGCCAGTTTCCCAGACACATTGGGCCAGTTTCCCAGGCACATAGGGCCAGTTTCCCAGAGACATAGGGTTTGTTTCCCAGACACATAGGGCCAGTTTCCCAGAGACATAGGGTTTGTTTCCCAGACACATAGGGTTTGTTTCCCAGACACATAGGGTTTGTTTCCCAGACTCATAGGGTTTGTTTCCCAGACACATAGGGCCAGGTTCCCAGAGACATAGGGCCAGTTTCAGAGAGACATAGGGTTTGTTTCCCAGACACATAGGTCTAGTTTCCCAGACACATAGGGCCAGTTTCCCAGACACATTGGGCCAGTTTCCCAGGCACATAGGGCCAGTTTCCCAGAGACATAGGGTTTGTTTCCCAGACACATAGGGCCAGTTTCCCAGAGACATAGTGTTTGTTTCCCAGAGACATAGGGTTTGTTTCCCAGAGACATAGGGTTTGTTTCCCAGACACATAGGTCCAGTTTCCCAGAGACATAGGGTTTGTTTCCCAGAGACATAGGGCCAGTTTCCCAGAGACATAGGGTTTGTATCCCAGAGACATAGTGTTTGTTTCCCAGAGACATAGGGTTTGTTTCCCAGACACATAGGGCCAGTTTCCCAGAGACATTGGGTTTGTTTCCCAGACACATAGGGCCAGTTTCCCAGAGACATAGGGCCAGTTTCCCAGAGACATAGGGCCAGTTTCCCAGAGACATAGGGTTTGTTTCCCAGAGACATAGGGTTTGTTTCCCAGACACATAGGGCCAGTTTCCCAGAGACATAGGGTTTGTTTCCCAGACACATAGGGCCAGTTTCCCAGAGACATAGGGTTTGTTTCCCAGACACATAGGGCCAGTTTCCCAGAGACATAGTGTTTGTTTCCCAGAGACATAGGGTTTGTTTCCCAGAGACATAGGGTTTGTTTCCCAGACACATAGGTCCAGTTTCCCAGAGACATAGGGTTTGTTTCCCAGAGACATAGGGCCAGTTTCCCAGAGACATAGGGTTTGTATCCCAGAGACATAGTGTTTGTTTCCCAGAGACATAGGGTTTGTTTCCCAGACACATAGGGCCAGTTTCCCAGAGACATTGGGTTTGTTTCCCAGACACATAGGGCCAGTTTCCCAGAGACATAGGGCCAGTTTCCCAGAGACATAGGGCCAGTTTCCCAGAGACATAGGGTTTGTTTCCCAGACACATAGGGCCAGTTTCCCAGAGACATTGGGTTTGTTTCCCAGACACATTGGGCCTGTTTCCCAGGCACATAGGGCCAGTTTCCCAGAGACATAGGGTTTGTTTCCCAGACACATAGGGCCAGTTTCCCAGACACATAGGGCCAGTTTCCCAGAGACATAGGGTTTGTATCCCAGAGATATAGGGTTTGTTTCCCAGAGACATAGGGTTTGTTTCCCAGACACATAGGGCCAGTTTCCCAGAGACATTGGGTTTGTTTCCCAGACAGATAGGGCCAGTTTCCCAGAGACATAGGGTTTGTTTCCCAGAGACATAGGGTTTGTTTCCCAGACACATAGGGCCAGTTTCCCAGAGACATTGGGTTTGTTTCCCAGACAGATAGGGCCAGTTTCCCAGAGACATAGGGTTTGTTTCCCAGAGACATAGGGTTTGTTTCCCAGAGACATAGGGTTTGTTTCCCAGACACATAGGGCCAGTTTCCCAGAGACATAGGGTTTGTTTCCCAGACACATAGGGCAAGTTTCCCAGAGACATAGGGTTTGTTTCCCAGACACATAGGGCCAGTTTCCCAGAGACATAGGGTTTGTTTCCCAGACACATAGGGCAAGTTTCCCAGAGACATAGGGTTTGTTTCCCAGACACATAGGGTTTGTTTCCCAGACACATAGGGTTTGTTTCCCAGACTCATAGGGTTTGTTTCCCAGACACATAGGGCCAGGTTCCCAGAGACATAGGGCCAGTTTCAGAGAGACATAGGGTTTGTTTACCAGACACATAGGGCCAGGTTCCCAGAGACATAGGGCCAGTTTCAGAGAGACATAGGGTTTGTTTCCCAGACACATAGGTCTAGTTTCCCAGACACATAGGGCCAGTTTCCCAGAGACATTGGGCCAGTTTCCCAGGCACATAGGGCCAGTTTCCCAGAGACATAGGGTTTGTTTCCCAGACACATAGGGCCAGTTTCCCAGAGACATAGTGTTTGTTTCCCAGAGACATAGGGTTTGTTTCCCAGACACATAGGGCCAGTTTCCCAGAGACATAGGGTTTGTATCCCAGAGATATAGGGTTTGTTTCCCAGAGACATAGGGTTTGTTTCCCAGACACATAGGGCCAGTTTCCCAGAGACATTGGGTTTGTTTCCCAGACAGATAGGGCCAGTTTCCCAGAGACATAGGGTTTGTTTCCCAGAGACATAGGGTTTGTTTCCCAGAGACATAGGGTTTGTTTCCCAGACACATAGGGCCAGTTTCCCAGAGACATAGGGTTTGTTTCCCAGACACATAGGGCCAGTTTCCCAGAGACATAGGGTTTGTTTCCCAGACACATAGGGTTTGTTTCCCAGACACATAGGGCCAGTTTCCCAGAGACATAGGGTTTGTTTCCCAGACACATAGGGTTTGTTTCCCAGACACATAGGGTTTGTTTCCCAGACTCATAGGGTTTGTTTCCCAGACACATAGGGCCAGTTTCCCAGAGACATAGGGTTTGTATCCCAGAGATATAGGGTTTGTTTCCCAGAGACATAGGGTTTGTTTCCCAGACACATAGGGCCAGTTTCCCAGAGACATTGGGTTTGTTTCCCAGACAGATAGGGCCAGTTTCCCAGAGACATAGGGTTTGTTTCCCAGAGACATAGGGTTTGTTTCCCAGAGACATAGGGTTTGTTTCCCAGACACATAGGGCCAGTTTCCCAGAGACATAGGGTTTGTTTCCCAGACACATAGGGCCAGTTTCCCAGAGACATAGGGTTTGTTTCCCAGACACATAGGGTTTGTTTCCCAGACACATAGGGTTTGTTTCCCAGACTCATAGGGTTTGTTTCCCAGACACATAGGGCCAGGTTCCCAGAGACATAGGGCCAGTTTCCCAGGCACATAGGGTTTGTTTCCCAGACACATAGGGTTTGTTTCCCAGACTCATAGGGTTTGTTTCCCAGACACATAGGGCCAGGTTCCCAGAGACATAGGGCCAGTTTCAGAGAGAAATAGGGTTTGTTTCCCAGACACATAGGTCTAGTTTCCCAGACACATAGGGCCAGTTTCCCAGAGACATTGGCCCAGTTTCCCAGGCACATAGGGCCAGTTTCCCAGAGACATAGGGTTTGTTTCCCAGACACATAGGGCCAGTTTCCCAGAGACATAGTGTTTGTTTCCCAGAGACATAGGGTTTGTTTCCCAGACACATAGGGCCAGTTTCCCAGAGACATAGGGTTTGTATGCCAGAGATATAGGGTTTGTTTCCCAGAGACATAGGGTTTGTTTCCCAGACACATAGGGCCAGTTTCCCAGAGACATAGGGCCAGTTTCCCAGAGACATAGGGTTTGTTTCCCAGAGACATAGGGTTTGTTTCCCAGAGACATAGGGTTTGTTTCCCAGACACATAGGGCCAGTTTCCCAGAGACATAGGGTTTGTTTCCCAGACACATAGGGTTTGTTTCCCAGACACATAGGGTTTGTTTCCCAGACACATAGGGTTTGTTTCCCAGACTCATAGGGTTTGTTTCCCAGACACATAGGGCCAGTTTCCCAGAGACATAGGGTTTGTATCCCAGAGATATAGGGTTTGTTTCCCAGAGACATAGGGTTTGTTTCCCAGACACATAGGGCCAGTTTCCCAGAGACATTGGGTTTGTTTCCCAGACAGATAGGGCCAGTTTCCCAGAGACATAGGGTTTGTTTCCCAGAGACATAGGGTTTGTTTCCCAGAGACATAGGGTTTGTTTCCCAGACACATAGGGCCAGTTTCCCAGAGACATAGGGTTTGTTTCCCAGACACATAGGGCCAGTTTCCCAGAGACATAGGGTTTGTTTCCCAGACACATAGGGTTTGTTTCCCAGACACATAGGGTTTGTTTCCCAGACTCATAGGGTTTGTTTCCCAGACACATAGGGCCAGGTTCCCAGAGACATAGGGCCAGTTTCCCAGGCACATAGGGTTTGTTTCCCAGACACATAGGGTTTGTTTCCCAGACTCATAGGGTTTGTTTCCCAGACACATAGGGCCAGGTTCCCAGAGACATAGGGCCAGTTTCAGAGAGAAATAGGGTTTGTTTCCCAGACACATAGGTCTAGTTTCCCAGACACATAGGGCCAGTTTCCCAGAGACATTGGCCCAGTTTCCCAGGCACATAGGGCCAGTTTCCCAGAGACATAGGGTTTGTTTCCCAGACACATAGGGCCAGTTTCCCAGAGACATAGTGTTTGTTTCCCAGAGACATAGGGTTTGTTTCCCAGACACATAGGGCCAGTTTCCCAGAGACATAGGGTTTGTATGCCAGAGATATAGGGTTTGTTTCCCAGAGACATAGGGTTTGTTTCCCAGACACATAGGGCCAGTTTCCCAGAGACATAGGGCCAGTTTCCCAGAGACATAGGGTTTGTTTCCCAGAGACATAGGGTTTGTTTCCCAGAGACATAGGGTTTGTTTCCCAGACACATAGGGCCAGTTTCCCAGAGACATAGGGTTTGTTTCCCAGACACATAGGGCAAGTTTCCCAGAGACATAGGGTTTGTTTCCCAGACACATAGGGTTTGTTTCCCAGACACATAGGGTTTGTTTCCCAGACTCATAGGGTTTGTTTCCCAGACACATAGGGCCAGGTTCCCAGAGACATAGGGCCAGTTTCAGAGAGACATAGGGTTTGTTTACCAGACACATAGGGCCAGGTTCCCAGAGACATAGGGCCAGTTTCAGAGAGACATAGGTTTTGTTTCCCAGACACATAGGTCTAGTTTCCCAGACACATAGGGCCAGTTTCCCAGAGACATTGGGCCAGTTTCCCAGGCACATAGGGCCAGTTTCCCAGAGACATAGGGTTTGTTTCCCAGACACATAGGGCCAGTTTCCCAGAGACATAGTGTTTGTTTCCCAGAGACATAGGGTTTGTTTCCCAGACACATAGGGCCAGTTTCCCAGAGACATAGGGTTTGTATCCCAGAGATATAGGGTTTGTTTCCCAGAGACATAGGGTTTGTTTCCCAGACACATAGGGCCAGTTTCCCAGAGACATAGGGTTTGTTTCCCAGAGACATAGGGTTTGTTTCCCAGAGACATAGGGTTTGTTTCCCAGACACATAGGGCCAGTTTCCCAGAGACATAGGGTTTGTTTCCCAGACACATAGGGCCAGTTTCCCAGAGACATAGGGTTTGTTTCCCAGACACATAGGGTTTGTTTCCCAGACACATAGGGCCAGTTTCCCAGAGACATAGGGTTTGTTTCCCAGACACATAGGGTTTGTTTCCCAGACACATAGGGTTTGTTTCCCAGACTCATAGGGTTTGTTTCCCAGACACATAGGGCCAGTTTCCCAGAGACATAGGGTTTGTATCCCAGAGATATAGGGTTTGTTTCCCAGAGACATAGGGTTTGTTTCCCAGACACATAGGGCCAGTTTCCCAGAGACATTGGGTTTGTTTCCCAGACAGATAGGGCCAGTTTCCCAGAGACATAGGGTTTGTTTCCCAGAGACATAGGGTTTGTTTCCCAGAGACATAGGGTTTGTTTCCCAGACACATAGGGCCAGTTTCCCAGAGACATAGGGTTTGTTTCCCAGACACATAGGGCCAGTTTCCCAGAGACATAGGGTTTGTTTCCCAGACACATAGGGTTTGTTTCCCAGACACATAGGGTTTGTTTCCCAGACTCATAGGGTTTGTTTCCCAGACACATAGGGCCAGGTTCCCAGAGACATAGGGCCAGTTTCCCAGGCACATAGGGTTTGTTTCCCAGACACATAGGGTTTGTTTCCCAGACTCATAGGGTTTGTTTCCCAGACACATAGGGCCAGGTTCCCAGAGACATAGGGCCAGTTTCAGAGAGAAATAGGGTTTGTTTCCCAGACACATAGGTCTAGTTTCCCAGACACATAGGGCCAGTTTCCCAGAGACATTGGCCCAGTTTCCCAGGCACATAGGGCCAGTTTCCCAGAGACATAGGGTTTGTTTCCCAGACACATAGGGCCAGTTTCCCAGAGACATAGTGTTTGTTTCCCAGAGACATAGGGTTTGTTTCCCAGACACATAGGGCCAGTTTCCCAGAGACATAGGGTTTGTATGCCAGAGATATAGGGTTTGTTTCCCAGAGACATAGGGTTTGTTTCCCAGACACATAGGGCCAGTTTCCCAGAGACATTGGGTTTGTTTCCCAGAGACATAGGGTTTGTTTCCCAGAGACATAGGGTTTGTTTCCCAGACACATAGGGCCAGTTTCCCAGAGACATAGGGTTTGTATCCCAGAGATATAGGGTTTGTTTCCCAGAGACATAGGGTTTGTTTCCCAGACACATAGGGCCAGTTTCCCAGAGACATTGGGTTTGTTTCCCAGACAGATAGGGCCAGTTTCCCAGACAGATAGGGCCAGTTTCCCAGAGACATAGGGTTTGTTTCCCAGAGACATAGGGTTTGTTTCCCAGACACATAGGGCCAGTTTCCCAGAGACATAGGGTTTGTTTCCCAGAGACATAGGGTTTGTTTCCCAGACACATAGGGTTTGTTTCCCAGACACATAGGGTTTGTTTCCCAGACTCATAGGGTTTGTTTCCCAGACACATAGGGCCAGGTTCCCAGAGACATAGGGCCAGTTTCCCAGGCACATAGGGCCAGTTTCCCAGAGACATAGGGTTTCTTTCCCAGACACATAGGGCCAGTTTCCCAGAGACATAGGGTTTGTTTCCCAGACACATAGGGCCAGTTTCCCAGAGACATAGGGTTTGTATCCCAGAGACATAGGGTTTGTTTCCCAGAGACATAGGGTTTGTTTCCCAGACACATAGGGCCAGTTTCCCAGAGACATTGGGTTTGTTTCCCAGACACATAGGGCCAGTTTCCGAGAGACATAGGGTTTGTTTCCCAGAGACATAGGGCCAGTTTCCCAGAGACATAGGGTTTGTATCCCAGAGACATAGGGTCTGTTTCCCAGAGACATAGGTTTTGTTTCCCAGACACATAGGGCCAGTTTCCCAGAGACATTGGGTTTGTTTCCCAGACACATAGGGCCAGTTTCCCAGAGACATAGGGTTTGTTTCCCAGAGACATAGGGTTTGTTTCCCAGAGACATAGGGTTTGTTTCCCAGACACATAGGGTTTGTTTCCCAGACACATAGGGACAGTTTCCCAGAGACATAGGGTTTGTTTCCCAGAGACATAGGGCCAGTTTCCCAGACACATAGGGTTTGTTTCCCAGACACATAGGGTTTGTTTCCCAGACACATAGGGTTTGTTTCCCAGACTCATAGGGTTTGTTTCCCAGACACATAGGGCCAGGTTCCCAGAGACATAGGGCCAGTTTCCCCGGCACATAGGGCCAGTTTCCCAGAGACATAGGGTTTGTTTCACAGACACATAGGGCCAGTTTCCCAGACACATAGGGCCAGTTTCCCAGAGACATTGGGTTTGTTTCCCAGACACATAGGGCCAGTTTCCCAGAGACATAGGGTTTGTTTCCCAGAGACATAGGGCCAGTTTCCCAGAGACATAGGGTTTGTTTCCCAGACACATAGGGCCAGTTTCCCAGAGACATAGGGTTTGTATCCCAGAGACATAGGGTTTGTTTCCCAGAGACATAGGGCCAGTTTCCCAGACACATAGGGTTTGTTTCCTAGACACATAGGGTTTGTTTCCCAGACTCATAGGGTTTGTTTCCCAGACACATAGGGTTTGTTTCCCAGACACATAGGGTTTGTTTCCCAGACACATAGGGTTTGTTTCCCAGAGACATAGGGTTTGTTTCCCAGACACATAGGGCCAGTTTCCCAGAGACATAGGGTTTGTTTCCCAGACACATAGGGCCAGTTTCCCAGAGACATAGGGTGTGTATCCCAGAGACATAGGGTTTGTTTCCCAGAGACATAGGGTTTCTTTCCCAGACACATAGGGCCAGTTTCCCAGAGACATTGGGTTTGTTTCCCAGACACATAGGGCCAGTTTCCCAGAGACATAGGGTTTGTTTCCCAGAGACATAGGGTTTGTTTCCCAGAGACATAGGGTTTGTTTCCCAGACACATAGGGTTTGTTTCCCAGACACATAGGTCCAGTTTCCCAGAGACATAGGGTTTGTTTCCCAGACACATAGGGCCAGTTTCCCAGAGACATAGGGTTTGTATCCCAGAGACATAGGGTTTGTTTCCCAGACACATAGGGACAGTTTCCCAGAGACATAGGGTTTGTTTCCCAGAGACATAGGGCCAGTTTCCCAGACACATAGGGTTTGTTTCCCAGACACATAGGGTTTGTTTCCCAGACACATAGGGTTTGTTTCCCAGACTCATAGGGTTTGTTTCCCAGACACATAGGGCCAGGTTCCCAGAGACATAGGGCCAGTTTCCCAGGCACATAGGGCCAGTTTCCCAGAGACATAGGGTTTGTTTCCCAGACACATAGGGCCAGTTTCCCAGAGACATAGGGTTTGTTTCCCAGACACATAGGGCCAGTTTCCCAGAGACATAGGGTTTGTATCCCAGAGACATAGGGTTTGTTTCCCAGACACATAGGGTTTGTTTCCCAGACACATAGGTCCAGTTTCCCAGAGACATAGGGTTTGTTTCCCAGACACATAGGGCCAGTTTCCCAGAGACATAGGGTTTGTATCCCAGAGACATAGGGTTTGTTTCCCAGAGACATAGGGCCAGTTTCCCAGACACATAGGGTTTGTTTCCTAGACACATAGGGTTTGTTTCCCAGACTCATAGGGTTTGTTTCCCAGACACATAGGGTTTGTTTCCCAGACACATAGGGTTTGTTTCCCAGACACATAGGGTTTGTTTCCCAGACACATAGGGTTTGTTTCCCAGAGACATAGGGTTTGTTTCCCAGACACATAGGGCCAGTTTCCCAGAGACATAGGGTTTGTTTCCCAGACACAGAGGGCCAGTTTCCCAGAGACATAGGGTGTGTATCCCAGAGACATAGGGTTTGTTTCCCAGAGACATAGGGTTTCTTTCCCAGACACATAGGGCCAGTTTCCCAGAGACATTGG
Source organism: Oncorhynchus nerka (assembly GCF_034236695.1). Classification (NCBI taxonomy): domain Eukaryota; kingdom Metazoa; phylum Chordata; class Actinopteri; order Salmoniformes; family Salmonidae; genus Oncorhynchus; species Oncorhynchus nerka. Next base: position 99,457,243 of record NC_088410.1, on the reverse strand, counting down.
GTTTGTTTCCCAGACACATAGGGCCAGTTTCCCAGAGACATAGGGTTTGTTTCCCAGAGACATAGGGTTTGTTTCCCAGAGACATAGGGTTTGTTTCCCAGACACATAGGGTTTGTTTCCCAGACACATAGGTCCAGTTTCCCAGAGACATAGGGTTTGTTTCCCAGACACATAGGGCCAGTTTCCCAGAGACATAGGGTTTGTATCCCAGAGACATAGGGTTTGTTTCCCAGACACATAGGGACAGTTTCCCAGAGACATAGGGTTTGTTTCCCAGAGACATAGGGCCAGTTTCCCAGACACATAGGGTTTGTTTCCCAGACACATAGGGTTTGTTTCCCAGACACATAGGGTTTGTTTCCCAGACTCATAGGGTTTGTTTCCCAGACACATAGGGCCAGGTTCCCAGAGACATAGGGCCAGTTTCCCAGGCACATAGGGCCAGTTTCCCAGAGACATAGGGTTTGTTTCCCAGACACATAGGGCCAGTTTCCCAGAGACATAGGGTTTGTTTCCCAGACACATAGGGCCAGTTTCCCAGAGACATAGGGTTTGTATCCCAGAGACATAGGGTTTGTTTCCCAGAGACATAGGGTTTGTTTCCCAGACACATAGGGCAAGTTTCCCAGAGACATTGGGTTTGTTTCCCAGACACATAGGGCCAGTTTCCCAGAGACATAGGGTTTGTTTCCCAGAGACATAGGGTTTGTTTCGCAGAGACATAGGGTTTGTTTCCCAGACACATAGGGTTTGTTTCCCAGACACATAGGTCCAGTTTCCCAGAGACATAGGGTTTGTTTCCCAGACACATAGGGCCAGTTTCCCAGAGACATAGGGTTTGTATCCCAGAGACATAGGGTTTGTTTCCCAGACACATAGGGACAGTTTCCCAGAGACATAGGGTTTGTTTCCCAGAGACATAGGGCCAGTTTCCCAGACACATAGGGTTTGTTTCCTAGACACATAGGGTTTGTTTCCCAGACTCATAGGGTTTGTTTCCCAGACACATAGGGTTTGTTTCCCAGACACATAGGGTTTGTTTCCCAGACACATAGGGTTTGTTTCCCAGACACATAGGGCCAGTTTCCCAGAGACATAGGGTTTGTTTCCCAGACACATAGGGTTTGTTTCCCAGACACATAGGGTTTGTTTCCCAGACTCATAGGGTTTGTTTCCCAGACACATAGGGCCAGGTTCCCAGAGACATAGGGCCAGTTTCAGAGAGACATAGGGTTTGTTTCCCAGACACATAGGTCTAGTTTCCCAGACACATAGGGCCAGTTTCCCAGACACATTGGGCCAGTTTCCCAGGCACATAGGGCCAGTTTCCCAGAGACATAGGGTTTGTTTCCCAGATACATAGGGCCAGTTTCCCAGAGACATAGTGTTTGTTTCCCAGAGACATAGGGTTTGTTTCCCAGAGACATAGGGTTTGTTTCCCAGACACATAGGTCCAGTTTCCCAGAGACATAGGGTTTGTTTCCCAGACACATAGGGCCAGTTTCCCAGAGACATAGGGTTTGTTTCCCAGAGACATAGGGCCAGTTTCCCAGAGACATAGGGTTTGTATCCCAGAGACATAGGGTTTGTTTCCCAGAGACATAGGGTTTGTTTCCCAGACACATAGGGCCAGTTTCCCAGAGACATTGGGTTTGTTTCCCAGACACATAGGGCCAGTTTCCCAGAGACATAGGGCCAGTTTCCCAGAGACATAGGGCCAGTTTCCCAGAGACATAGGGTTTGTTTCCCAGAGACATAGGGTTTGTTTCCCAGACACATAGGGTTTGTTTCCCAGACACATAGGTCCAGTTTCCCAGAGACATAGGGTTTGTTTCCCAGACACATAGGGCCAGTGTCCCAGAGACATAGGGTTTGTATCCCAGAGACATAGGGTTTGTTTCCCAGACACATAGGGACAGTTTCCCAGAGACATAGGGTTTGTTTCCCAGAGACATAGGGCCAGTTTCCCAGACACATAGGGTTTGTTTCCCAGACACATAGGGTTTGTTTCCCAGACACATAGGGTTTGTTTCCCAGACTCATAGGGTTTGTTTCCCAGACACATAGGGCCAGGTTCCCAGAGACATAGGGCCAGTTTCCCAGGCACATAGGGCCAGTTTCCCAGAGACATAGGGTTTGTTTCCCAGACACATAGGGCCAGTTTCCCAGAGACATAGGGTTTGTTTCCCAGACACATAGGGCCAGTTTCCCAGAGACATAGGGTTTGTATCCCAGAGACATAGGGTTTGTTTCCCAGAGACATAGGGTTTGTTTCCCAGACACATAGGGCAAGTTTCCCAGAGACATTGGGTTTGTTTCCCAGACACATAGGGCCAGTTTCCCAGAGACATAGGGTTTGTTTCCCAGAGACATAGGGTTTGTTTCGCAGAGACATAGGGTTTGTTTCCCAGACACATAGGGTTTGTTTCCCAGACACATAGGTCCAGTTTCCCAGAGACATAGGGTTTGTTTCCCAGACACATAGGGCCAGTTTCCCAGAGACATAGGGTTTGTATCCCAGAGACATAGGGTTTGTTTCCCAGACACATAGGGACAGTTTCCCAGAGACATAGGGTTTGTTTCCCAGAGACATAGGGCCAGTTTCCCAGACACATAGGGTTTGTTTCCTAGACACATAGGGTTTGTTTCCCAGACTCATAGGGTTTGTTTCCCAGACACATAGGGTTTGTTTCCCAGACACATAGGGTTTGTTTCCCAGACACATAGGGTTTGTTTCCCAGACACATAGGGCCAGTTTCCCAGAGACATAGGGTTTGTTTCCCAGACACATAGGGTTTGTTTCCCAGACACATAGGGTTTGTTTCCCAGACTCATAGGGTTTGTTTCCCAGACACATAGGGCCAGGTTCCCAGAGACATAGGGCCAGTTTCAGAGAGACATAGGGTTTGTTTCCCAGACACATAGGTCTAGTTTCCCAGACACATAGGGCCAGTTTCCCAGACACATTGGGCCAGTTTCCCAGGCACATAGGGCCAGTTTCCCAGAGACATAGGGTTTGTTTCCCAGATACATAGGGCCAGTTTCCCAGAGACATAGTGTTTGTTTCCCAGAGACATAGGGTTTGTTTCCCAGAGACATAGGGTTTGTTTCCCAGACACATAGGTCCAGTTTCCCAGAGACATAGGGTTTGTTTCCCAGACACATAGGGCCAGTTTCCCAGAGACATAGGGTTTGTTTCCCAGAGACATAGGGCCAGTTTCCCAGAGACATAGGGTTTGTATCCCAGAGACATAGGGTTTGTTTCCCAGAGACATAGGGTTTGTTTCCCAGACACATAGGGCCAGTTTCCCAGAGACATTGGGTTTGTTTCCCAGACACATAGGGCCAGTTTCCCAGAGACATAGGGCCAGTTTCCCAGAGACATAGGGCCAGTTTCCCAGAGACATAGGGTTTGTTTCCCTGACACATAGGGCCAGTTTCCCAGAGACATAGTGTTTGTTTCCCAGAGACATAGGGTTTGTTTCCCAGAGACATAGGGTTTGTTTCCCAGACACATAGGGCCAGTTTCCCAGAGACATAGGGTTTGTTTCCCAGACACATAGGGCCAGTTTCCCAGAGACATTGGGTTTGTTTCCCAGACACATTGGGCCAGTTTCCCAGGCACATAGGGCCAGTTTCCCAGAGACATAGGGTTTGTTTCCCAGACACATAGGGCCAGTTTCCCAGAGACATAGTGTTTGTTTCCCAGAGACATAGGGTTTGTTTCCCAGAGACATAGGGTTTGTTTCCCAGACACATAGGGCCAGTTTCCCAGAGACATAGGGTTTGTATCCCAGAGATATAGGGTTTGTTTCCCAGAGACATAGGGTTTGTTTCCCAGACACATAGGGCCAGTTTCCCAGAGACATTGGGTTTGTTTCCCAGACAGATAGGGCCAGTTTCCCAGAGACATAGGGTTTGTTTCCCAGAGACATAGGGTTTGTTTCCCAGAGACATAGGACTTGTTTCCCAGACACATAAGGCCAGTTTCCCAGAGACATAGGGTTTGTTTCCCAGACACATAGGGTTTGTTTCCCAGACACATAGGGTTTGTTTCCCAGACTCATAGGGTTTGTTTCCCAGACACATAGGGCCAGGTTCCCAGAGACATAGGGCCAGTTTCAGAGAGACATAGGGTTTGTTTCCCAGACACATAGGGTTTGTTTCCCAGACTCATAGGGTTTGTTTCCCAGACACATAGGGCCAGTTTCCCAGAGACATTGGGCCAGTTTCCCAGGCACATAGGGCCAGTTTCCCAGAGACATAGGGTTTGTATCCCAGAGATATAGGGTTTGTTTCCCAGAGACATAGGGTTTGTTTCCCAGACACATAGGGCCAGTTTCCCAGAGACATTGGGTTTGTTTCCCAGACAGATAGGGCCAGTTTCCCAGAGACATAGGGTTTGTTTCCCAGAGACATAGGGTTTGTTTCCCAGAGACATAGGGTTTGTTTCCCAGACACATAGGGCCAGTTTCCCAGAGACATAGGGTTTATTTCCCAGAGACATAGGGTTTGTTTCCCAGACACATAGGGTTTGTTTCCCAGACACATAGGGTTTGTTTCCCAGACTCATAGGGTTTGTTTCCCAGACACATAGGGCCAGGTTCCCAGAGACATAGGGCCAGTTTCCCAGAGACATAGGGTTAGTTTCCCAGACACATAGGGCCAGTTTCCCAGAGACATAGGGTTTGTTTCCCAGACACATAGGGCCAGTTTCCCAGAGACATAGGGTTTGTATCCCAGAGACATAGGGTTTGTTTCCCAGAGACATAGGGTTTGTTTCCCAGACACATAGGGCCAGTTTCCCAGAGACATTGGGTTTGTTTCCCAGACACATAGGGCCAGTTTCCCAGAGACATAGGGTTTGTTTCCCAGAGACATAGGGCCAGTTTCCCAGAGACATAGGGTTTGTATCCCAGAGACATAGGGTCTGTTTCCCAGAGACATAGGGTTTGTTTCCCAGACACATAGGGCCAGTTTCCCAGAGACATTGGGTTTGTTTCCCAGACACATAGGGCCAGTTTCCCAGAGACATAGGGTTTGTTTCCCAGAGACATAGGGTTTGTTTCCCAGAGACATAGGGTTTGTTTCCCAGACACATAGGGTTTGTTTCCCAGACACATAGGTCCAGTTTCCCAGAGACATAGGGTTTGTTTCCCAGACACATAGGGCCAGTTTCCCAGAGACATAGGGTTTGTATCCCAGAGACATAGGGTTTGTTTCCCAGACACATAGGGACAGTTTCCCAGAGACATAGGGTTTGTTTCCCAGAGACATAGGGTTTGTTTCCCAGAGACATAGGGTTTGTTTCCCAGACACATAGGGTTTGTTTCCCAGACACATAGGTCCAGTTTCCCAGAGACATAGGGTTTGTTTCCCAGACACATAGGGCCAGTTTCCCAGAGACATAGGGTTTGTATCCCAGAGACATAGGGTTTGTTTCCCAGACACATAGGGACAGTTTCCCAGAGACATAGGGTTTGTTTCCCAGAGACATAGGGCCAGTTTCCCAGACACATAGGGTTTGTTTCCTAGACACATAGGGTTTGTTTCCCAGACTCATAGGGTTTGTTTCCCAGACACATAGGGTTTGTTTCCCAGACACATAGGGTTTGTTTCCCAGACACATAGGGTTTGTTTCCCAGACACATAGAGCCAGTTTCCCAGAGACATAGGGTTTGTTTCCCAGACACATAGGGTTTGTTTCCCAGACACATAGGGTTTGTTTACCAGACTCATAGGGTTTGTTTCCCAGACACATAGGGCCAGGTTCCCAGAGACATAGGGCCAGTTTCAGAGAGACATAGGGTTTGTTTCCCAGACACATAGGTCTAGTTTCCCAGACACATAGGGCCAGTTTCCCAGACACATTGGGCCAGTTTCCCAGGCACATAGGGCCAGTTTCCCAGAGACATAGGGTTTGTTTCCCAGACACATAGGGCCAGTTTCCCAGAGACATAGTGTTTGTTTCCCAGAGACATAGGGTTTGTTTCCCAGAGACATAGGGTTTGTTTCCCAGACACATAGGTCCAGTTTCCCAGAGACATAGGGTTTGTTTCCCAGACACATAGGGCCAGTTTCCCAGAGACATAGGGTTTGTATCCCAGAGACATAGGGTTTGTTTCCCAGACACATAGGGACAGTTTCCCAGAGACATAGGGTTTGTTTCCCAGAGACATAGGGCCAGTTTCCCAGACACATAGGGTTTGTTTCCTAGACACATAGGGTTTGTTTCCCAGACTCATAGGGTTTGTTTCCCAGACAAATAGGGTTTGTTTCCCAGACACATAGGGTTTGTTTCCCAGACACATAGGGTTTGTTTCCCAGACACATAGGGTTTGTTTCCTAGACACATAGGGTTTGTTTCCCAGACTCATAGGGTTTGTTTCCCAGACACATAGGGTTTGTTTCCCAGACTCATAGGGTTTGTTTCCCAGACACATAGAGCCAGGTTCCCAGAGACATAGGGCCAGTTTCAGAGAGACATAGGGTTTGTTTCCCAGACGCATAGGGACAGTTTCCCAGAGACATAGGGTTTGTTTCCCAGAGACATAGGGCCAGTTTCCCAGACACATAGGGTTTGTTTCCTAGACACATAGGGTTTGTTTCCCAGACACATAGGGTTTGTTTCACAGACACATAGGGTTTGTTTCCCAGACTCATAGGGTTTGTTTCCCAGACACATAGAGCCAGGTTCCCAGAGACATAGGGCCAGTTTCAGAGAGACATAGGGTTTGTTTCCCAGACACATAGGGCTAGTTTCCCAGACACATAGGGCCAGTTTCCCAGACACATTGGGCCAGTTTCCCAGGCACATAGGGCCAGTTTCCCAGAGACATAGGGTTTGTTTCCCAGACACATAGGGCCAGTTTCCCAGAGACATAGGGTTTGTTTCCCAGAGACATAGGGTTTGTTTCCCAGAGACATAGGGTTTGTTTCCCAGAGACATAGGGTTTGTTTCCCAGAGACATAGGGTTTGTTTCCCAGAGACATAGGGTTTGTTTCCCAGACACATAGGGCTAGTTTCCCAGAGACATAGGGTTTGTTTCCCAGACACATAGGGCCAGTTTCCCAGAGACATAGGGTTTGTATCCCAGAGACATAGGGTTTGTTTCCCAGAGACATAGGGTTTGTTTCCCAGACACATAGGGCCAGTTTCCCAGAGACATAGGGTTTGTTTCCCAGAGACATAGGGCCAGTTTCCCAGACACATAGGGTTTGTTTCCTAGACACATAGGGTTTGTTTCCCAGACTCATAGGGTTTGTTTCCCAGACACATAGGGTTTGTTTCCCAGACACATAGGGTTTGTTTCCCAGACACATAGGGTTTGTTTCCCAGACTCATAGGGTTTGTTTCCCAGACACATAGGGCCAGTTTCCCAGACTCATATGGTTTGTTTCCCAGACACATAGGGTTTGTTTCCCAGACACATAGGGTTTGTTTCCCAGACACATAGGGTTTGTTTCCCAGACTCATAGGGTTTGTTTCCCAGACACATAGGGTGTGTTTCCCAGACACATAGGGCCAGTTTCCCAGACACATAGGGCCAGTTTCCCAGACACATAGGGTTTGTTTCCCAGACACATAGGGCCAGTTTCCCAGACACATAGGGCCAGTTTCCTAGACACAGAGGTTTTTTTTCGCCCCTATACCCGTCTAGTCCTGAACTAAAAATCACTTTCAATGGAGAATCTCCTTACGACAGGCTTTTTAGTTCAGGAATGGCCTTAGTCTCTGTCCAGGAAACCGGCTCATAATAACGAGTTGAGGGGAAACCGACACCTTTACAAACAATTTACTGACAAAGTTATTATTATTTTTAAAATGAAAAGAATTGTAGAGGGTTGCACAACAACACAAAGGAGTACTATGAGAAGACAAAGAAAACATGTTTTTTTTTGTATGAGGCTTTTGTTGACTGATTAAGACACACCGGAGTGAGCATCAGTGGGCTATTGTTTAATAGACCATGTGACCTGACGGAAGAAAGAAGGTAGTGACCCTGAAGAAGTGCCGGAAATTAAGTCTGACTGCTGAGAGAGAGAGAGAGAGAGAGAGAGAGAGAGAGAGAGAGAGAGAGAGAGAGAGAGAGATGGCCTTAGTCTCTGTCCTGGAAACAGAGAGAGAGAGAGAGAGAGAGAGAGAGAGAGAGAGAGAGAGAGAGAGAGAGAGATAATTAATTAACACCAGACAAAGGAATGGAATGACAGTTGGTCAACCATATGTTTTCAAAAAGAAGACAAATTAACTGACTTACCCTTGAAAATATTTAGAGAAAGGTTTGTTTGTATATAACAGTAAATAACATTAACAACAATAACAAATAACAATAACATTTCTCTGAAAATAGGGACAATAGTAGAAATATCTACTAGAAAAAGCTATACAGTACAACTTACTTTTCCCCCAATTCTGAAAACAGTGGACAAAAGAAGAAGGAAAGACTGTACACAGCAATGTCCTTTCTTTTAAATGTACATGTCCAAGGAGTACCTAATAATTACATTTCTCTCTCTGTTTCAGTGATTCAGATCTCTCTCTGTGTTTCAGATCTCTCTCTCTGTTTCAGTGATTCAGATCTCTCTCTCTGTTTCAGTGATTCAGATCTCTCTCTGTTTCAGATGTCTCTCTCTGTTTCAGTGATTCAGATCTCTCTATCTGTTTCAGTGATTCAGATCTCTCTCTCTGTTTCAGATGTCTCTCTCTGTTTCAATGATTCAGATCTCTCTCTCTGTTTCAGATGTCTCTCTCTGTTTCAGTGATTCAGATCTCTCTCTCTGTTTCAGATGTCTCTCTCTGTTTCAGTGATTCAGATCTCTCTCTCTGTTTCAGTGATTCAGATCTCTCTGTTTCAGATGTCTCTCTCTGTTTCAGTGATTCAGATCTCTCTCTCTGTTTCAGATGTCTCTCTCTGTTTCAGATCTCTCTCTCTCTGTTTCAGTGATTCAGATCTCTCTCTCTGTTTCAGATGTGTTTCAGTGATTCAGATCTCTCTCTCTGTTTCAGATGTCTCTCTCTGTTTCAGATCTCTCTCTCTCTGTTTCAGTGATTCAGATCTCTCTCTCTGTTTCAGATGTGTTTCAGTGATTCAGATCTCTCTCTGTGTTTCAGTGATTCAGATCTCTCTCTCTGTTTCAGTGATTCAGATCTCCCTCTCTGTTTCAGATGTCTCTGTTTCAGTGATTCAGATCTCTCTCTCTGTTTCAGATGTCTCTCTCTGTTTCAGATCTCTCTCTCTCTGTTTCAGTGATTCAGATCTCTCTCTCTGTTTCAGATGTGTTTCAGTGATTCACATCTCTCTCTGTGTTTCAGATCTCTCTCTCTGTTTCAGTGATTCAGATCTCTCTCTCTGTTTCAGATGTCTCTCTCTGTTTCAGTGATTCAGATCTCTCTATCTGTTTCAGTGATTCAGATCTCTCTCTCTGTTTCAGATGTCTCTCTCTGTTTCAATGATTCAGATCTCTCTCTCTGTTTCAGATGTCTCTCTCTGTTTCAGTGATTCAGATCTCTCTCTCTCTGTTTCAGATGTCTCTCTCTGTTTCAGTGATTCAGATCTCTCTCTCTGTTTCAGTGATTCAGATCTCTCTCTCTGTTTCAGATGTCTCTCTCTGTTTCAGTGATTCAGATCTCTCTCTGTTTCAGATGTCTCTCTCTGTTTCAGATCTCTCTCTCTCTGTTTCAGTGATTCAGATTCAGATGTCTCTCTGTTTCAGTGATCTCTCTCTCTGTTTCAGATTCAGATCTCTCTCTCTGTTTCAGTGTTTCAGTGATTTCTCTCTGTGTTTCAGATGTCTCTCTCTGTTTCAGTGATTCAGATCTCTCTCTCTGTTTCAGATGTCTCTCTCTGTTTCAGTGATTCAGATCTCTCTTTCTCTCTCTCTGTTTCAGTGATTCAGATCTCTCTCTGTTTCAGATGTCTCTCTCTGTTTCAGATCTCTCTCTCTCTCTCTCTCTCTCTCTGTTTCAGTGATTCAGATCTCTCTCTCTCTCTCTCTGTTTCAGTGATTCAGATCTCTCTCTCTCTATCTGTTTCAGTGATTCAGATCTCTCTCTCTGTTTCAGTGATTCAGATCTCTCTCTCTCTGTCATAAATAAATATATGTTTTTGCAGACACTCTGATCCAGAGCGACATCCTTTACCAACTGAGTTTCTACACTTTTATACTTGTTTCCATACTGGGTCCCGTGTGGGAATCAAACCCACAACCCTGGAATTGCAAACACCATCCTTTACCAACTGAGCCACATGGGACCACAAAACATTAGGAACACCTGCTTTTTCCATGAACAGGTGAATCCAGCTCATCAGCTATGATCCAATATTGATGTCACTTGTTAAATCCACTTCAATCAGTGTAGATGAAGGGGAGGAGACAGGTTCAAGAATGATTTTTAAAGCCTTCAGACAATTGAGACATGGATTGTGTTTGTGTTCCATTCAGAGGGTGAAGGGGCAAGACAAGAGATTTAAGTGCCTTCGAACGGGGTATGGAAGTAGGTGCATTGTCTTGAGTGTGTCAAGAACTGCACCACTGCTGGGGTTTTCACGCTTAACAGTTTCCTGTGTGTATCAACAATGGTCCACCACCCAAAGGACATCCAACCAACTTGACACAACTGTGGGAACCATTGGAGTCAACATGGGCCAGCATCCCCGTGGAATGCTTTCAACACCTTTCCCATGCCCTGATGAATTGAGGCTGTTCTGAGGGCAAAGGGCAGGGGGCGTGAGCTTTGCCTTTAAATTCCAATCGTGCATTAATTAACGCTGAACTTCAGTGATTAAGGATGGAATACAGCCCCTCAGCGCTAATGTTTTGTAAACAAACTCTAGTTTTAAAACATTGTTAGAACTATACAGTCGATGTCATAGACAGTCAGTCCTTGGGTCCATCGCTCCGTTTGTGGCTTTGAGAACGGTTACATGCGTCCTTATCTCTTCTATGCAGCTTTAACGTTTACATTTCGGGTCTATTTAACAGACCTTCTTCTACAGAGCTTTCAGTGCATTCAACTAACCTAGGTAGGTACAAAACACAACATGAACACTGTTCACAACAGACCTTCTTCTACAGAGCTTTCAGTGCATTCAACTAACCTAGGTAGGTACAAAACACAACATGAACACTGTTCACAACAGACCTTCTTCTACAGAGCTTTCAGTGCATTCAACTAACCTAGGTAGGTACAAAACACAACGTGAACACTGTTCACAACAGACCTTCTTCTACAGAGCTGTCAGTGCATTCAACTAACCTAGGTAGGTACAAAACACAACCTGAACAATGTTCACAACAGACCTTCTTCTACAGAGCTGTCAGTGCATTCAACTAACCTAGGTAGGTACAAAACACAACCTGAACACTGTTCACAACAGCAACTCCAATAAGTGAGACCTTCTTCCTAAATAACAGTCTGCGTTGCTTGAACCTGTGATCAAGTCTACAACTGTAATAGCTGTAATCTGGGGATAAACCAAACGAAAGTATCGGGCGTACTGTACTGTGTACAACGTTGTGTTTCCGTTCCTCTCTGGTCTTCGGGACACAGTGTAGAAGACACATTAGCATGAGAATAGCTTCCACATGGAGGGGACCGACCATCTGTCTGTCATCATCAAATATTTAAGATATTTCAGATCAGTACCTCACATTTAGAAACAATCAAAACAGGAGAGAATTTCTTCTGTTCCTCTCAAGATCTCCTTTCCATTTCTAAAAAACAGATAATGCAACACCTCATGGCACAAAATCTTTCACCTTGACCCCTATTTGACCTTGATATTGTGTGTACGGTTGAAGTGGGAAGTTTACATACACTTAGGTTGGAGTCATTAAATACTAGTTTTTCAACAACTCTTGTTAATTTCTTGTTAATAAACTACAGTTTTGGCAAGTCGGTTAGGACATCTACTTCGTGCATGACACAAGTTATTTTTCCAACAATTGTTTACAGACAGATTATTTCACATATAATTCACTGTATCACAATTCCAGTGGGTCAGAAGTTTACATACACTAAGTTGACTGCCTTTAAACAGCTTGGAAAATTCCAGAAAATTATGTCATGGCTTTAGAAGCTTCTGATAGGGTAATTTACAAAATTTGAGTCAATTGGAGGTGTACCTGTGGATGTATTTCAAGGCCTACCTTCAAACTCATTGCCTCCTTGCTTGACATCATCGGAAAATCAAAAGAAATCAGCCAAGACCTCAGAAAAACAAACAATAGTACGCAGGTATAAACACCATGGGACCACGCAGCCGTCATACTGCTCAGGAAGGAGACGTGTTTTTTCTCCTAGAGATGAATGTACTTTGGTGCAAAAAGTGCAAAACAATCCCAGAACAACAGCAAAGGCCTACAAACCTGACTCAGTTACACCAGCTCTGTCAGGAGGAATGGGCCAAAATTCACCCAAATTACTGTGGGAAGCTTGTGGAAGGCTACCCGAAACGTTTGACCCAAGTTAAATCATTTAAAGGCAATGCTACCAAATACTAATTGACTGTATGTAAACTTCTGACCCACAGGGAATGTGATGAAGGAAATAAAAGCTAAAATTTCACATTCTTAAAATAAAGTGGTGATACTAACTGACCTAAAACAGGGAATTTTACTAGGATTTAATGTCAGCAATTGTGAAAAAACTGAGTTAAAATGTATTTGGTTGTGTACATAAACTTCCGTCTTCAACTGTATGTATTGATATGTAGGCTATGTTTGGCGTTTTTAAATGTCCTTGAGCTGTTCTTGTCTATTAATGTTCTGTATTATATCATGTTTCATGTTTCATGTGGACCCCAGGAAGAGTAGCTGCTGCTTTTGCAACAGCTAATGGAGATCCTAATAAAATACTCCCCCCCCAAAAAAAAAATATCAGACATCCCATAATTTCTCTGAGTGTCGTTGAAAAGTGTGTCTACATACTGTAATGGCAGAGATATTGATAATAAGCACTATTGGTTAATTTGTTTATTCAGATCCACATTAAATGCTGCTTCAGTAGTTTCTGTCAAGCAGCAGCTGTTATTCCACACAAAACATAAAGCATGAAAAGTAATAAAACACTGATAGACAAGGACAGTCACACATATTACAATATGCAGAAAATACATCTAAAGAATAATGTGTGTGTGTGTGTGTGTGTGTGTGTGTGTGTGTGTGTGTGTGTGTGTGTGTGTGTGTATGTGTGTGTGTGTGTGTGTGTGTGTGTGTGTGTGTGTGTGTGTGTGTGTGTGTGTGTGTGTGTGTGTGTGTTGTGTGTGTGTGTGTGTGTGTGTGCGTGTGTGTGTGTGTGTGTGTGCGTGTGTGTGTGTGTCATTTCACAGTCCCTATTGTGCCATCTTGTGGGGTATGTACCTTCAGATGAACCATCAAACAGGCAAAGCGTCAATACAGGATTAAGACAGCAGCAGAGAACTAACGATCTACAAGGTACACACACACACACAATCCTACTACACCGGCTCTGATGCTTGTCGGATGTGGCAGGGCTCAAAGGGAAACCCAGCCGCGAACTGCCCAGTGTTGTGAGTCTACCAGATGGGCAAAATGCCTTTTATGCTCGCTTCGAGGCAAGCAACACTGAAGCATGCATGAGAGCACGAGAGCACCAGCTGTTCCGGACGACTGTGTGATCTCGGTAGCCGACGCGAGCAAAACCTTTAAACGGGTCAACATTCACAAAGCTACGGGCCAGACAGATTACGAGGACGTGTACTCAAAGCATGCGCAGACCACCTGGGAAGTGTTTTCACTGACATTTTCAACCTCTCTCTGACTGCTGATCCTCAACACTGGGTCACCTCAGGGGTGGGTGCCCAGTTCCCTTCTGTAACCCCTGTTCACCCACGACTGTGTGGCCGAACACAACTCCAACACCATCATTAACTTTGCTAACGACACAACAGTGGTAGGACAGCCTATAGCGAGGAGGTCAGAGACCAACCTCTCCCTCAATGTGAGCAAGACAGGTGCTTCTACACCTGCATTGCTTACCGTTTGGGGTTTTAGGCTGGGTTTCTGTATAGCACTTTGAGATATCAGCTGATGTACGAAGGGCTATATAAATACATTTGAATTGAATTGAATTGACAAAGGAGCTGATTGTGGACTACAGGAAAAGGCGTGCCGAACAGGTAATCTAACAATTAACATCTACACCTGTTGTATTCGGCGCATGTGACAAATAAAGTTTGATATGATTTGTACATTTTCTAAAGTTAATGTTGCTGTTTGCTTGAGTTATTGGAAATGGAAAGGAATTCCATGTTGTCTCTCTAATAATTTGCATTGCCAGGAATTTGTTCTGGACTGACAAGAGACTCTTGGTGGTCTTGTGTGGGTGTCTGAGCTGTATGTTATTTGATAATGCAGAAAATCTGGAAATGTCATCACAGTAATGTTTCTCATAAAAACTAGAAGATAAGTAGTTAATCTCACAAAGACTGGCATTCATGTTGTTGATGTAGGTTCTATATGGGCATTTAAGAGCAACTGCTCTGTTTTGAGCCAGCTGCAGCTTTGCTAGGTCTTTCTTTGCTTTCCTTGAACATACTACCGGACAGTAATCAATATGAAACAAGACAAGAGACTGAACAACTAGTACGGTTGAACATATACTATATATACAAATGTATATGGACACCCCTTAAAATGTGTGGATTTGGCTATTTCAGCCACACCCGTTATTGACAGGTGTATTAAATAGAACAGATAGCCATGCAATCTCCATAGACAAACAATGGCAGTAGAATACTAAATAGCTCAGTGACTTTCAATGTGGCACCGTCAGAGGATGCCACCTTTCCAATAAGTCAGTTTGTCAAATTTCTACACTAGAGCTAGAGCTGCCACGGTCAACTGTATAGGAAAAACAATGGCAAAGTGATTTGATTTGATTTGACAGCCAAGTGCTGAAGCGTGTAAAAATCGTCTGTCCTTGGATGCAACAAGCACTTCCGAGTTCCAAACTACCACTGGAAGCAACATCAGCACAAACCAAATCAAATGTTATTGGTCACATACACATGGTTAGCAGATGCTAATGCGAGTGTAGCGAAATGCCTGTGCTTCTAGTTCCCGACCATGCAGTAATATCTAACAAGTAATTTAACAATTTCACAGCAACTACCTTATACACACCAGTGTAAAGGAATGAATAAGAATATGTACATATAAATGTATGGATGAGTGATGGCCGAACGGCATAGGCTAGATGCAGTAGATGGTAAAGAGTACAGTATATTCATATGAAATGAGTAATGTAGGGTATGTAAACATTATATAAAGTGGCATTGTTTAAAGTGACTAGAGATACATTTATTACATCCAATTAGTTATTAATAAAGTGGCTCAATGATAGTGATGGCTGTCAGTCTGATGGCCTTGAGATAAAAGCTGTTTTTCAGTCTCTCAGTACCAGCTTTGATGCACCTGTACTGACCTCGCTTCTGGATGATAGCGGGGGGAACAGGCATTGGCTCGGGTGGTTGTTGTCCTTGTTGATCTTTTTGGCCTTCCTGTGACATGGGGTGGTGTAGGTGTCCTGGAGGGCAGGTAGTTTGTCCCCCGTATGTTTCGTGCACTACCCTCTAGAGAGCATTACGGGTTGTGGGTGGAGCAGTTGCCGTACCAGGTGGTGATACAGCCCGACAGGATGCTCTCGATTATACATCTGTAAAAGTTTGTGAGTGCTTTTGGTGACAATTCAAATTACATCAGCCTCTTGAGGTTGAAGAGGCGCTGTTGCGTGTGAGTGGACCATTTCAGTTGGTCCGTGATGTGTACGCGAGGAACTTACAACTTTCCACCTTCTCCACTACTGTCCCGTCGATGTGGATAGGGGGGTGTTCCCTCTGCTGTTTCCTGAAGTCCATGATCATCTCCTTTGTTTTGTTGACGTTGAGTGTGAGGTTATCTTCCTGACACTACACTCCGAGGGCCCTCACCTCCTCCCTGTAGGCCGTCTCGTTGTTGTTGGTAATCAAGCCTACCACTGTAGTGTCGTCTGCAAAGGTGATGATTGAGTTGGAGGAGTGCATGGCCACGCAGTCATGAATGAACAGGGAGTACAGGAGAGGGCTGAGAATGCACCCTTGCGGGGTGCACCTGGTGACCCTCAACACCTTGGGGGCAGCCCGTCAGAATGTCCAGGACCCAGTTGCACAGGGCGGGGTCGAGACACATGGTCTCGAGCTTAATGACGAGTTTGGAGGGTACTATGGTGTTAAATGCTGAGCTCTAATCGATGAACAGCATTCTTACACAAACTCTTGTCCAGGTTAGGGCAGTGTGCAGTGTGATTGTGATTGGGTCGTCTGTGGACCTATTGGGGCGATACGCAAATTGGAGTGGGTCTAGGGTGTCAGGTAGGGTGGAGGTGATATGGTCCTTGACTAGTCTCTCAAAGCACTTCATGATGACGGAAGTGAGTGCTACGGGGCGATAGTCGTTTAGCTCAGTTACCTTAGCTTTCTTGGGAACAGGAACAATGGTGGCCCTCTTGAAGCATGTGGGAACAGCAGACTGGGATAGGGATTGATTGAATATGTCCGTAAACACACCAGCCAGCTGGTCTGCGCATGCTTTGAGGGCGCGGCTGGGGATGCCGTGTCAGCGGCACTGTATCGTCCTCAAAGCGAGCAAAGAAGTAGTTTAGTTTGTCTGGGAGCAAGACATCGTGGTCCGCAACGGGGCTAGTTTTCTTTTTGCAATCCGGGATTGACTGTAGACCCTGCCACATATGTCTCGTGTCTGAGCCGTTGAATTGCGACTCTACTTTGTCTCTATACTGAAGCCTAGCTTGTTTGTGTCACACCCTGACCATAGTTTGCTTTGTATGTTTCTATGTTTTGGTTGGTCAGGGTGTGATCTGAGTGGGCATTCTATGTTGGATGTCTTGTTTGTCTATTTCTATGTCTGGCCTGATATGGTTCTCAATCAGAGGCAGGTGTTAGTCATTGTCTCTGATTGGGAACCATATTTAGGTAGCCTGGGTTTCACTGTGTGTTTGTGGGGGATTGTTCCTGTCTCTGTGTTTTGCACCAGATAGGGCTGTTTTTGGTTTTCCACGTTTATTGTTTTTGTTAGTTTATTCATGTATAGTGTCTTTATTAAAAAACATGAATAACCACCACGCTGCGTTTTGGTCCGCCTCTACTTCACCTAAGGAATACCGTTACAGTTTGATTGCCTTGCGGGGGGAAAAGCTACACTGTTTGTTTTCGGTCATGTTTCCGGTTGATTAAAAGCAACGGTTCACACTTTCAGTTTTGGGTGAATTTTGACATCAATCCATGGTTTCTGGTTGGGGAAGGTTTTAATAGTCACCGTGTGTACAACATCACCGATACACTTGCATCGAATCAACGTATACATCAATGTTGTTGTCTGAGGCTATCCAGAACATATCCCAGTCCACGTGATCAAAGTAATCTTGACCCGTGGATTCATATTGGTCGGACCAGCGTTGAACAGACCCGTTTCCTGTTTAATTTTCTGTCTGTCTGTCAATGCACTTTCTAATGAACTCAAATCAGCGTATTCGTCAATTCGTCAATGTTGTTGCTGGACGCAATACGGAACATATCGCAATCCAACGTGATCAAAGCAGTCTTGAAGCGTGGAATCAGATCGGTCGGACCAGCGTTGAACAGACCTGAGCGCGGGAGCTTCTTGTTTCTCCCTGTAGACTGGGAGCAACGAAATGGAGTCGTGGTCAGATTTGCTGAAAGGAGGGCGAGGGAGGGCTTTGTATGCGTCGTGAATGTTAGAGTAGCAATGATCCAGAATTTTGCTAGCCCGGGTCGCGCCCGTAGCTTCAGAGGTTACCCAACGTGGACCTTGCCGTCATATCTCTTGACGCCGAAAAGGCCTTTGACCAAGTTGAGTGGCCCAATCTATTCAAGGTCCTACAGAAATGTAATATTGGAGATGGGTTCATAAATTGGATCCAGCTTTTATATAGGAACCTCTGTGCAAGAATACTCACTAACCAATCATTGTCGCCCCGATTTAACCTTCACAGAGGGACAAGGCAGGGTTGTGCAAGTCGCCTATGCTCTTCGCCCTAATTATCGAACCTCTCGCTCAGACGATTAGATCTCATGCAGCAATACACGGCTATAATACTAAAGATACTCTAAATAAGATTTCCCTATACGCAGATGACATCCTCCTCTATGTAACAGAACCCCAGGCTAGTATTGCAGCTATTCTTGATGTGATCAATTTGTTTGGTACCTTCTCG
The DNA here is from genome assembly GCF_034236695.1 of Oncorhynchus nerka. Taxonomy (NCBI): domain Eukaryota; kingdom Metazoa; phylum Chordata; class Actinopteri; order Salmoniformes; family Salmonidae; genus Oncorhynchus; species Oncorhynchus nerka. The sequence goes on along the minus strand of NC_088410.1, from coordinate 99,438,990 downwards.
GAATACAGAATAAATTGGAACAAGAGTGAATTAATCCCCATGCGGTCGCAAAACACCTCCTGGCTAGAACATCTCCCAGTTGAGTTATCTTAAGAAAAATGTACCTACCTAGGAATTGTAGTTACCAAACAATACACCCTACTATTTAAAGAGAATTTCCACTCTCTGATGCAAAAACTCAAGGCAAACATACTATTTTGGAGAACTCTCCCAATTTCTCTGCTCTGAAAAATTAATGCCATTAAAATGGTTTTCCTCCCACAACTGCTCTACCTATATCAGAACATCTCAGTATTCATACCTAAATCCTTTCATAAACAACTGGACTCAATTATCAATCCTTTATTAATCTGGGATTATAAAACACACAGGATAGGTAAAAAACACCTCTGTAAATCCAAGATGGAAGGAGGATTGTCTTTCCCAAATTGTATATTTTATTACTGGGCCTCTAACCTCCGCGCTGTTACGTTTCTGCTGGATGACGCAGTTCCGGCATCCAGCTGGCTTAGTATGGAGCCACTTTCACAGAAAGCCTCTGCACACTATCCTGCAATGACGTGCATAGCTTCTCTATCGCGTCGATCCTACCAGCGTTGAATTCAGAAGCTTTCTCAAGGTCCACAATACTCTGGCCTTGCGAAGCGACCGTTCGAATGATGCTCTCGATTTTGGTGTCCAGTTCAGCAATAGTGGCCTTAAGATCCTCAGCTATAGCAACACGTAGCTCCCCCAAAGCCCGGGTAAGATCTGTAAGTGTCACGTTGTTGCATGTGCCTTCCGCCATGTCTGTCTCGTTGTTTGGTGGGGAGTAGGCCTCCGAGGTGGATTTATTGTCCTTTGGTCGCTTATTACTCGCCATTTTCATATAAAAAGTTACAATCTTGTATTAGAAAGAAACATTTGTTGTAAAAAGTGTCATAAAGTAGGTTAAATTAGATTATTTCGCAAAAAAGTTGCAGGAGCCTCTCACACACAGCCGTTCACTCCAACATTCTAGCTCCGCCCCCATTCTAGACAATTCTGTGCTTCCAACTTTGTGCCAACAGTTAGTTTGGGGAAGGCCCTTTCCTGTTTCAGCATGACAATGCCCCCATGCATAAAGCAAGGTCCATACAGAAATGGTTTGTCGAGCTCGGTGTGGAAGAACAGATTCCTGACCTCAACCCCATTGAACACCTTTGGGATGAATTGTAACGCTGACTGTGAGCCAGGCATAATTGCCCAACATCAGTGCACGACCTCTCTAATACTCTTGTGACTGAATGGAAGCAAGTCCCCGCAACAATGTTCCAACATCTAGTGGAAACTCTTCCCAGAAGAGTGGAGGCTCTTACAGCATCAAAGGGGGGACCAACTCCATATTTATGCCCATGATTTTGGAATGAGATGTTCGACAAGGTTCGATGTTCAATGTTCGAATTTTGATCAGGTAGTTTATTTTATAACAGACATACCTCCCCCCATCTTCACAACAACTTTGTCAATATGACTTGAGCATGATAATTGACCATCCAGTGTTATATCTAGGAGTTCAGCTTCCTCAACTAGCTCAATGGTCACACCATTTATACACAACTCCAGTTGAGGTTTGGGTCTTAATATAATGTTTTTAACCGAATACAATGCTTTTAGTTTTAGATGTGTTTGTTTTACTGATAGTGACTGTAACTCTTTATCTAGACTTTTTATGGGCTCAAAGGCTTTGGCTACCAACATGTAGAGTGGGGAATCCTCATAGTCATTCTAGCATATGATTTCTAAACATAGAGAAGAGTAACGGCCCAAGGCAACTGAACTTAGGACAACCACAATGTACATATCTGATGTTAGAGAAGCTTCCATTGAATAACACTCTCTGGGTTCTATCGGAGAAATATCTCTCCATAACTCTGTGATGGCAGGTGATGTAAAGCGATAGCAAGTGAGTTTTTTTCAATAACAATTTATGATCAATAACATCAAAGGCTGCACTCAATAACAGCTCCAACTATCATATTATAATCCATTTCTTTTAACCAATCATCAGTCATCTGAATCAGTGCAGTACAAGTTGAGTGCACTTCTCAATATGCCTGCTAAAGGCAGTAGGTAACAAGTTCTCTGAAAAATAGCATCTTCATCATTTTACTAAGAACAGGCAGCATACTGATTGGTCGGCTGTTAGAGCCAGCAAATGGTGCTTTACTATTTTTAGGCAGTGGAATGAATTTAGCTTCCTTCCACGCCTGTGGACACATACACTGCTTTAAGGCTGGTTAAAGCTATTGCAAATAGGGGTGGCAATACAGTCTGCTATCATTCTCAATAGTTTCCCACCAAGGTTTTCTTTTCCTCGTGGCTTATCATTATTGATGGATAACAATAGTTCATCCAGGGCCTTCCGAGTGGTGCAGCGGTCTAAGGCACCTGCATCGCAGTGCTGAGGCGACACTACAGCCTCGGGTTTGAACCAAGGCCGGCCTTGACCCGGAGCCCCAAAGGGTGGCTCACAATTGGCCCAGCGTCGTCTGGGTTAGGGGTGGGTTTGGCTGGGAGGATTTCCTTGGCTCATTGTGCTCTAGTGACTCCTTGTGGCGGACCGGGCGCCTGCAAGTTTCATCCGACACATTGGTGTGGCTGGCTTCCGGGTTAAGCGAGCAGTGTGTTAAGAAGCAGACCGGCTTTGCGGGTCATGTTTTGAAGGAAGCATGACTCGACCTTCGCCTCTCCTGAGCCAGTTGAGGAATTGCAGCGATGAGACGAGATTGTAAAAAACAATTGGATATGACAAAAGTGGGGGGAATAAGGGGGTCAAATAAATCACTGTCATTTTTTCACCTTTTCCTCTTGACCAATTTCAAAACAGCAACCACTCTCTTTCATTATTAGATTTTTTTTTTAATTGTTCACTGTTCAATGTTACAATTCAATTGTGAGTTTTTCCACTTTAATAATATATTTCATTCTGCTTGAAACATATGGGTATTATAGACTCGGCCAGGGAGAGGTTGAAAATGTCAGTGAAGACACTTGCCAGCTGGTCAGCGCATGCTCTGAGTACGCGTCATATTTATCTGTCTGACCCCTGCGGCCTTGTGAATATTATCCTTTTTAATTAAAGGTCTTACTCACATTTGCTACGGAGAGCGTGATCACAGACGTCAGGAACAGCTGGTGCTCTCATGCATGGTTCAGTGTTGCTTGCTTCAAAGAGAGCACAGAAGGCATTTAGCTTGTCTGTTAGGCTTGTGTCACTGGGCAGCTTGTAGCTGGGTTTCCCTTTGTAATTCATTACATTTACATTTAAGTCATTTAGCAGACGCTCTTATCCAGAGCGACTTACAAATTCATGATAGTTTGCAAGCCCTGCCACATCTGACGAGCATCAGAACCGGTGTAGTAGGATTCGATCTTAGTCCTGTACTGACACATTGTCTGTTTGATTGTTCGTCGGAGGGTATAGCGGGAATTCTTATAAGTATCCGGATTTGAAAGCGGCAGCTCTATCTTTTAGCTTAGAGCGGATGTTGCCTGCAATCCATGGCTTTTTGGTTAGGATATATACACCTACGGTCACTGTGGGCACTATGTGGTCGATGCACTTATTATTGAAGCCGGTGACTGATGTTTTAACCTCTTCAATGGCATCAGATGAGTTCCGGAACATATTCCAATCTGTGCCAGTGAAACAGTCCTCCAGCATCCTCTTCGTCACTTCCGTTTTTAACGTATCACTAGTACTTCCTGTTTGAGTTTTTGCCTCATCTGGGTGAGCATTGTCTTGTTTGCTTATGGCCCTTTATAGTGCGTTGAGTACAATCTTAGTGCCAGCATCGGTTTGTGGTGGCAGGGTAGCCTAGTGGTTAGAGCGTTGCACTAGTAACCGGAAGGTTGCAAGTTCAAATCCCTGAGCTGACAAGGTACAAATCTGTCGTTCTGCCCCTGAGCAGGCAGTTAACCCACTGTTCCTAGGCCGTCATTGAAAATAAGAATTTGTTCTTAACTGACTTGCCTAGTAAAATAAAGGTAAAAAAAATATATATATAATAATAATAATATAGACACAGTTATCATTAACATTAGCATACTGTAAATCATGGAAAACAATTGTACAATTACAGGTAATCACCTTTAAAACTGCAGCATTTTCTCTACGACCCATGACGAAATGTCAAGGGGGAGACTAAAGTGTTTTGCCAGTGAGGTGGGGGGGGGGGGCATCCACATCTCCCTTTTTCTCTGTCTGTCTAAAATAAAAAAAATAAAAAAATGGCTAATAGAGTCAATCAGCCACTTGTGAGTGTCAGGTGACGTATAGTATGTGTGTGTGAAACGACAACAGCAGTCAAGCACCCAAGCTAACTGGCTAACGTTGGCTAGCTACTTGCAGACACAGACGAGAGAACAGCTTTCTCTGACCATTTTACTCGCCCTAGCAGAGCTGGTTAGGCTGTTTTCATGTTATCCAGTGTTGGTGACTGTAACTGTGCTCCTGGCAACAATTTAATAGGCTTTCTTGCTTGTTTACTGACACCGGCCATATTCAACGGATGTTGATCGTTTGTAAATTCGTCTGCGCTCTGGCACAGTCAGACGAGAGTGCTCTGAATAGTAGATAGCCAGAGCGAATTTACCAGCTACGTCCATCAATAGTTGTCACAGTGACATTCTATTGAAATGGTTAACTGCATAGTGGATTATTTTGTTAACACATTTAGTTAGCTAGCTAAACAATGAACCATAATCCCAACTAATGACGTTACTACCCTGCATGAATCTGCAGGAAGCTAACCAACCAGGTTCAATGTTAGCTAGCTAACATTAGGCTACAACTTGCAAAGAAAATGGCTCTGAGACATGAATAATATTACGACGCAGATCATACACGTAACATTAGCGAGCTGGCTAACTTCAGCTAGCTAGCTAACAGTACACTTTAACTTGAAATTAAAACAACCTCCTGACTAAATTTGAAACGTGTAATATCTGAAAATGTAGCTATCTTGCACGTATACATGAATGAATGCTTCTCCCTCTCTGTCACGAATGCCATGGTTGCCCTTAGTTTGAAGATGTAATCCCGAGATAAGTGTTTTCTCCATCTCCTTAGCTATTATATTATAATTCCACTGAATTTAAAACCTCATCTCTCTGCATGTCCAGCCCACTCATTATCTCAGCCAATCATGGCTAGCGGGAAGGTTGCTGACTTTTTCAGTGGCTAAACCAACAACGCTCGTAATTTAACAATTTTATTCATATTTACAGATGGCATACAAGTTCATTATTAAGGCACATGAAAGTTCACAAACTCCAGAAGGAATTTCTGAAAAAAAAAAACACATTCAATTTTTTTTTTAAAGTTTACTTTCAAATGTCCCTCCTGTGAAGTAGTGACCCGCGACATACGCCTTGCTTGATAGTTACCGCCTAGGCTGGCAGCTACGCCAAGCAACTAAGGCTAACAGTGTTGCGGGATCCAAATTAAACAGGTAGGCTAGTAAAGAGGAAAAACCTTTTCAGAAACACTCAAAACAACAAACCGAGCTCTCTCTCTCTCTCTCCCTCCCTCTCTCTCTTTCTCTCTCTCTCTCTGTCTCTTTCTCTCTCTCTCTCTCTTTCTCTCTCTCTCTCTCTCTCTCTCTCTCTCTCTGTCTCTCCCTCTCTCTCTCTCTCTCTCCGTCTCTCTCTCTCTCTCTCTCCCTCCCTCTCTCTCTCTCTCTCTCTCTCTCTCTCTCTCTCTCTCTCTCTCCCTCTCTCTCTCTCTCTCTCCCTCTCTCTCTCTCTCTTTCTCTCTCTCTCTTTCTCTATCTCTCTCTCTCTCTCTCTCTCTCTCTCTGACGTGCGAGTTGGTGTGTGTCTCAGCAGAACATTAATGGAAAATGTATTCACAGTCTGCATATAGTCATCAGTGATCATTTAATGACTTGCAAGGTACAGTAAGGTAAGTGTTTAGTCAAATAGCAAATACAGTGTTGGTCCACAATTAAATACGTTACCAAAGGAAAGCTGTGAAAAAGTGATAATTCTTTAATGTGTGTGTTCCTTTCGGGAAATGTGTCTTAAATCTCAAAGCAAAAGCACATCGTCACCAATAGGTGCAGAAATACATAACATGTTTAAAAAATAAAAAAAATGTAATGTTTGTTTTAGTCTGCCTGGAGTGCCAGGTGGGCGGGGTTTGCACTTTTGCGACTATTCTATTGCTTGCATCCCACCATGTATGCTCAATCAAGTCCAGATAACATATTTTCAGTTATTTCAAATAGTATTTTAACACAGAGCTGGTCCATACGTGGCGGCAGGTAGCCTAGTGGTTTCAGCATTAGGCCAGTGACCGAAAGGTTGCAAGATTGAATCCCCAATCTGACAAGATAAAATCTCTCGAACAAGGCAGTTAACCCACTGTTCCTAGGCCATTATTGTAAATGAACATTTGTTTTTAACTGACTTGCCTAGTTAAATAAAGGATAAAAATACTTTCCTCCTAACTCCTTGGTTTGTGGCAGGGAATGCATGTGACAAACCATTTTTTGCTGGACAAAAGGAACAGCAATGCTGTTCATTGACTACAGTGCAGTATTCAACACCATAGTACCCTCAAAGCTCATCACTAAGCTAAGGATCCTGGGACTTAAACACCTCCCTCTGCAACTGGATCCTGGACTTCCTGACAGGTCGCCCTCAGGTGGTGAGGGTAGTTTGCAACACATCTGCCACGCTGATCCTCAACACTGGAGCTCCCCAGGGGTGCGTGCTCAGTCCCCTCCTGTACTCCCTGTTCACCCACGACTGCATGGCCAGCCACGACTCCAACACCATCATTAAGTTTGCTGATGACACAACGGTGGTAGGCCTGATGGGAACCCTGACCTGTTCATCGGACATGCTACCTTGTCCCGGACCTGCTGTTTCTAACTCTTTCTCTCTCTACCGCTCCTGCTGTCTCGAACTCTGAATGCTTGGCTATGAAAATCTAAATGACATTTACTCCTGAGGTGCTGACCTGTTGCACCCTACAACTACTGTAAGTATTACTATTTGACCCTGCTGGTCATCTATGAACGTTTGAACATATTGGACTGGCCACTCCTCAGAGCCTGGTTTCTCTTCAGGTTTCTTCCTAGGTTCCTGCCTTTCAAGGCAGTTTTTCCTAGCCACCGTGCTTCTACATCTGCATTGCTTGCTGTTTGGGTTTTTAGGTTGGGTTTCTGTATTGTACTTTGTGACGTCAGCTGATGTGAAAAGGGCTTTAAAAAAACATTTGATTGATGTGCCGTTTACTGAATAGTGGCTTCCGTGTGGCCACTCTACCCTAAAGGCCTGATTGGTGGATTTCTGCAGAGGTGGTTGTCCTTCTGGAAGGTTCTCCCATCTCCACAGAGGAATTTTAGAGCTCTGTTAGAGTGACAATTGGCTTCTTGGTCACCTCCCTGACCAAGGCCCTTCTCTCCTGATTGCTCAATTTGGCTTGAAGGCCAGCTCCAGGAAGAGTCTTGGTGGTTCCAAACTTCTTCCATTTATGAATGTTGGAGGCCACTGTGTTCTTGGGGACCTTCAGTGCTGCAGACATTTTTCCGTACCCTTTCCCAGATCTGTGCCTCGACACAATCCTGTATCGGAGCTTTACAGACAATTCCATGGCTTGGTTTTTACTCTGACATGCACTGTCAACTGTGAGACCTTATATAGACAGGTGTGTCTCTTTCCAAGTCATGTCCAATCAGTTGAATTTACCACAGGTGGACTCCAATCAAGGTGTAGAAATATCTCAAGGATGATCAATGGAAACAGGATGAACCTCAGAATACAGAATACGTATTTCTGTTTTATGTATTTAATACATTTGCTAAATTGTATTAAAACCTGTTTTCACATTGTCCTTATGGGGTATTGTGTGTATAATGCTGAGGATTTTTAATTTTTTTAATCCATTTTAGAATAAGGCTGTAACGTAACAAAATGTGGAAAAAGTAAAGGGGTCTGAATAGTTTCCTGAAGGCACTGTGTATTATCGGATATTGACCTTCTGACCTAGGTAAATCTATAAAAAACATCAGTAATTTCTCTGTTCTGTTTGTCTAATCTCCTGTGGTTCTGGTTGCTATGGCTGTTGCTAGCGGGTGACCATTCGCTTTAAATAGGATGTCTAGTAAAAACGAGGATGTTCAGACTAAACAGAGACAGATGAGAAACCTATAACGAGCCTTTTTCAAACAAAATAATGCCAAATTCTTCATATTCAAATATCCTTGTCAAAACATACTTCTGTAGGTGTTTTTTACGGTTTTCTTTTGTTTTCATTATGTCTCCAATCAACTAAGTGACCTCCTACATGCTTGCTTTCCCTCTACACTCCTATATTAGGTTTCCTTAAATCAGAACCACAACAATGTTCTTTGGCAAACATTGTACCCAGACATTAAATCATACAGTAAACCATACAGTACCCAGACAGTAAATCATACAGTCCCCAGACATTAAATCATACAGTCCCCAGACATTAAATCATACAGTCCCCAGACATTAAATCATACAGTCCCCAGACATTAAATCTTACAGTCCCCAGACATTAAATCTTACAGTCCCCAGACATTACAGTTTTTTTTCGATCGCTAAACGACAGTGGACACAACTGGAGTCACATGTGCAAAACTCTAACTATAGTCTGCACAGCAGTAGTTCATGTGGACCAAACTCTAACTACAGTCTGCACAGCAGTAGTTCATGTGGACCAATCTCTAACTACAGTCTGCACAGCAGTAGTTCATGTGGACCAAACTCTAACTACAGTCTGCACAGCAGTAGTTCATGTGGACCAATCTCTAACTACAGTCTGCACAGCATCAGTTCATGTGGACCAAACTCTAACTACAGTCTGCACAGCATCAGTTCATGTGGACCAAACTCTAACTACAGTCTGCAGTTCATGTGGACCAAACTCTAACTACAGTCTGAACAGCATCAGTTCATGTGGACCAAACTCTAACTACAGTCTGAACAGCAGTAGTTCATGTGGACCAAACTCTAACTACAGTCTGCAGTTCATGTGGACCAAACTCTAACTACAGTCTGCAGTTCATGTGGACCAAACTCTAACTACAGTCTGAACAGCATCAGTTCATGTGGACCAAACTCTAACTACAGTCTGAACAGCATCAGTTCATGTGGACCAAACTCTAACTACAGTCTGAACAGCATCAGTTCATGTGGACCAAACTCTAACTACAGTCTGAACAGCAGTAGTTCATGTGGACCAAACTCTAACTACAGTCTGCACAGCATCAGTTCATGTGGACCAAACTCTAGTTCGTTTTTCATTGCTTGAACACAGTTTTCAAAACATTACACACTTATCCCATGACTTTAACCACAACCTGCACAACACTGTGGATTTACAGCACTTTGTTCAAATGCTAACACACTGCTGTCAAAACTGTGAACCACACATTCAAAACGGAATAGATTTCAGCCTTGTGCCTTTCAAACACTGCTGATTGCAATTTCAGCTGAAAGGCTAAGCAGGTGTCTTGTTTTAGACTTGTTAGTGAACACACACACATATTACAGTATATATAGGTAGAGCTCAGAAAGACTCATTTTGGAAATGGAACAAGGAAGATGGGTTTGTGGAGGGAGAAAGGTGGCAGGGAGAGGGCGGATGCGTGGAGGAAGACAAAGAAGACAAAGAGCTGTTATTTCAGATGAAATAAGGGCTACATTTATAGACCATGTCGTGAACCATGGTCTCTCATTGAGAGAGGCAGGGTTGAGGGTGCAACCCAATCTGCAAAGATCCACAGTGGCATCTGTAATGCGAATTTTCCATCATGCAAACAGGTGAGAGTTACATCCTTACAGTAAATGAAAACATTACAGGAATCTATTTTGTATTGCAATTATAGAATATTTACACAGATATATATTACAGTAAGTTTGACTATAAAATATATTTTTACAACAGGACCCAAAGGCTGCCCCCAACAGGGGGAAGAGGAAAAATATTTTCAGATGCGCAGGAAAAAATGTTATTGTTGACATGGTTGTTGTCAACAATGCAATAAAACTGCGGGAGATTCAAGATAGAGTGCTGGCTGATAATGATATATTTGAAAATGTTAATTCTGTCAGCACAACAACTATTGCTCGAGTCCTAAAGAAACACCAAGTTACAATGAAACAGTTATACACTGTACCGTTCGAGAGAAACAGTGAACGGGTAAAAGAGCAAAGATACCAATATGTCCAGGTAAGACGTCTGAGGTTACGTACACAGCTACACAAAATATTTACAGTTAAAAAAAAACACTAGCATTTCTACAGTAAAACTGTGCACTTACTGTTTTTCAGAGAGTAATGGAGGTGGAAGCACTGGAAAGACCACATTCATATGTATTTATCGATGAAGCTGGATGTAACCTTGCCGAAACACGGCGCAGAGGAAGGAATGTTATAGGTCAAAGGGCCACTGTGGAGGTTCCAGGCCAAAGGGGGGGAAATATCCCCATGTGTGCTGCAATGGCCAATGATGGTTTGCTTCTCAACACACCACTCATTGGCCCATACAACACAGAAAGGCTTATAGCTTTACTAGAACAGCTCTATGCTCAGCTAGTGCCAGCAGAACAGGGGGAGCCAGTAAGGAACCCCCAAGTTTTTGTCATAGTTTGCGATAACGTTGCTTTTCACCACTCTACAGCTGTCACAGATTGGTTTGCAGCACATCACAGATTTATGGTTTTGTACCTGCCTGCATATTCACCCTTCCTCAACCCAATAGAGAAGTTTTTCTCTGCCTGGAGGTGGAAAGTGTTTGGTCACCACCCACATGACCAAATGTCTCTTTTGGAAGCCATGCGTGCCAAAAGATGTGAGGACACGAGTCCAGAGGACTGCCAGGGATGGATAAGGTACTCCAGAAGGTTCTTCCCCAGGTGCATGGCAAGAGAAAACATTAGATGTGATGTTCAAGAAAACCTGTGGCCTGATGCTAGAGAGAGGCAGGATTAGCCCCTCAATTATTTGTTCGAATTACAGTATGTACTTTTAGTTTCTACCTTTTTTTTCTCATTACTGTAATTCCGTAAATTACTACAGACTATTGAAGCAAACTGCTAATTTTCATTTACCTTAAAGAATTGTTATGTTCTAAAAATGTTAATAAATCATGTGAAAGAATGTCACTCTTTTCTTTGAAGAAAATATTACTTTGTATGAAGTCACTGAAATTGTTGATGAAAAGTTTGTATTTCCTGTATTGGTGTTTGATGCTAGTGTTTTTACTCTCAGTGTGTTCTGAGTGACAGTGTGTGTTATCTCAGTGAGGGTTGTGCATAGTGTTTGGCTGCACTGAGCGTGTTTTGAGCCATGTGTTAAGAGTTGTGTTGCTTGGAATGAGTTTTGCAGGTGATGTGAACTGTTTAGCTCAGGTGACTGTTGGTAGTGCAGACTGTAGGTAGAGTTTTGCACATGTGACTCCAGTTGTGCCCGCTGTCGTTTAGCAATCGAAAAAAAACTGTAAATCATACAGTAAACCATACAGTCCCCAGACATTAAACAACCTTCAGGGACAACCTTCAGGGACAACCTTCAGGGGCAACCTTCACAGGCAACCTTCAGGGGCAACCTTCACAGGCAACCTTCAGGGGCAACCTTCACAGGCAACCTTCAGGGGCAACCTTCAGGGACAACCTTCACAGGCAACCTTCAGGGGCAACCTTCACAGGCAACCTTCAGGGGCAACCTTCAGGGCAACCTTCAGGGACAACCTTCAGGGGCAACCTTCAGGGCAACCTTCAGGACAACCGTCAGGGGCAACCTTCAGGGCAACCTTCAGGACAACCGTCAGGGGCAACCTTCAGGGCAACCTTCAGGGGCAACCTTCAGGGACAACCTTCAGGGGCAACCTTCAGGGCAACCTTCAGGACAACCGTCAGGGGCAACCTTCAGGGCAACCTTCAGGACAACCGTCAGGGGCAACCTTCAGGGCAACCTTCAGGACAACCGTCAGGGGCAACCTTCATTGACAACCATCAGGATCAACCATTTTTATAAATTTTTTCTATTATTTTTTATTTAACCAGGTTGGCCAGTTGAGAACAAGTTCTCATTTACAACTGCGACCTGGCCAAGATAAAGCAAAGCAGTGTGACACAAACAACAACACAGAGTTACACATGGAATAAGCAAGCGTACAGTCAATAACGCAAATGAAGAAAGAAAGTATATATACAGGATCGTCAGGGTCAACCATCAGGGTCAGCCATCAGGGTCAGCCATCAGGGTCAGCCATCAGGGTCAGCCATCAGGGTCAACCATCAGGGTCAGCCATCAGGGTCAACCATCAGGGTCAGCCATCAGGGTCAACCATCAGGGTCCGCCATCAGGGTCAGCCATCAGGGTCAGCCATCAGGGTCACGGTTATGCATAACGGAAGGAGAGAGAATAATGGAGAGAGAGTGTGTGTGTGTGTGTTTGTGTGTGTGATAGTTTGTGTGTGTCTTCATGTGTGTGTGTGTGTGTGTGTGTGTGTGTGTGTGTGTGTGTGTGTGTGTGTGTGTGTGTGATAGTTTTGTGTGTGTCTTCATGTGTGTGTGTGTGTGTGTGTGTCCTAGTCTTATCACAGACTTCATTACCTGGTTCTGCCCTGCTCTGCCTGGGAGGGAAATTGAACAGGGGAAATGTTTCCGCCCCAGCTTCTGGTGAGCCAGGTTTCAAACCTGCTTCACACACACACCAGGCGTATTACGATCAAAGACCTGAAGATGTCAACACGTGATTCCAACAGTTGACACAAAGAGACAGATATAGAGAGAGAGAGAGTGAGGGGGGTGTTAGAGAGCGAGTGAGAGAGGGGTTAGAGAGAGAGAGAGGTGTTAGAGAGAGAGAGGGGGGTTAGAGAGAGAGAGAGTGAGGGGGGGTGTTAGAGAGCGAGTGAGAGAGGGGTTAGAGAGAGAGAGAGAGAGAGCGGGGGGTGTTAGAGAGAGAGTGAGAGAGGGGTTAGAGAGAGAGAGAGTGAGGGGGGTGTTAGAGAGCGAGTGAGAGAGGGGTTAGAGAGAGAGAGAGAGAGCGGGGGGGTGTTAGAGAGAGAGAGGGGGTTAGAGAGAGAGAGGGGGTTAGAGAGCGAGCGGGGGGTGTTAGAGAGCGAGTGAGAGAGGGGTTAGAGAGAGAGAGAGGTTAGAGAGAGAGAGAGGTGTTAGAGAGAGAGGGGGTTAGAGAGCGAGTGAGAGAGGTGTTAGAGAGAGTGAGAGAGGGGTTAGAGAAAGAGAGAGGTGTTAGAGAGAGAGAGAGTGAGGGGGTGTTAGAGAGAGAGAGAGAGGGGTTAGAGAGAGAGAGAAAGGGGGGGGGTTAGAGAGCGAGTGAGAGAGGTGTTAGAGAGAGAGAGGGGGTTAGAGAGAGAGAGAGGGGGGTTAGAGAGAGAGGGGGGTTAGAGAGAGAGAGAGAGGGGGTTAGAGAGAGAGGGGGGTTAGAGAGAGAGAGGGGGTTAGAGAGAGAGTGAGAGGGGGGTTAGAGAAAAGAGAGAGAGGGGGTTAGAGAAAGAGAGAGGGGTTAGAGAGAGAGAGGTGTTAGAGAGAGAGGGGGTTAGAGAGCGAGTGAGAGAGGTGTTAGAGAGAGGGGGGTAGAGAGCGAGTGAGGGGGGGTTAGAGAAAGAGAGAGAGGGGGTAGAGAAAGAGAGAGTGGGGTTAGAGAGCGAGTGAGAGAGGTGTTAGAGAGAGAGGGGGGGGTTAGAGAGCGAGTGAGGGGGGGTTAGAGAAAGAGAGAGAGGGGGTTAGAGAAAAGAGAGAGAGGGGGGGGTTAGAGAAAGAGAGAGTGGGGTTAGAGAGAGTGAGAGAAGTTATTCTGTTTAGACAAGTAATCAAGTGAACACATCCTAAAGGTCAGCAGTGGAGTGGTACTTGGAATCGATTCAGATTGAAAAACTTTGGTTGAAAGAGGAGGAAATAATTGCCTAGCTTGGCCTACAGGGTGTTTTGGGAAATCTATCTAGTCACATGCGCAAATGTGCACAATCTATCACTTGATGGTTTCATTTCAGAGTGACAAATAATCATGTTTTTTAGCTAAATGCTATATATCCGCCTCACTCTCAGAGAAATACCATCAAGCAGGCAAAGCGTCAATACAGGACCAAGATTGAATCCTACTACACCGGCTCTGACACTGATCGGATATGGCAGGGCTTGCAAACTATCACAGATTGCAACTGGAAACCCACGCAAGCCAACCAGATGTACTAAATGTCTTCTATGCAGGCTTCGAGGCAAGAAACACTGAACCATGCATGAGAGCACCAGCTGTTCCCGGGACGAAGCCAATTTGAATGTAATTCTTTACAGTCTAAGACATTGGGGGATGGTGTGCTAAGCTGACATACGGAATTGTTTTAAGATGGTCATATTCTGGATCATTTAGTTATTTGATTTTGAATTTTAGGACCCCTTTAGATATCCCCAAAAAATAATAGAAAATTATTTCACGCAATTTTATTTTGGCCTTTTACTACTAAAGCCCATAGAAGCGCATTGAATAACATATTCAGACATGGCAAAGGACAGCAAAGAAATATATCATAAGAAACATTTAGTGTCTACCCTAAATCCAGGAGGGGGGGGGTTGTAGAGCAAAACAGATAACACCATCAAATTTGTGAGAGTCTCATCTGACTCTCACTGGACTCTACCCACACCCTCACACATACTACTGTACACTGACACTCCAACACATATATAACCACACACACACACACACACACACACACACACATTGCTTGGTCACTTTTACCCCTACCTACATGTGCGTATTACCTCAATTACCTTGTACCCTGCAGAGTGACTCGGTATCGGTACTCCTTCTAGATTGCCTTGTACCCTGCAGAGTGACTCCTTCTAGATTGCCTTGTACCCTGCAGAGTGACTCCTCCTTCTAGATTGCCTTGTACCCTGCAGAGTGACCCTGCAGAGTGACTCGGTATCGGTACTCCTTCTAGATTGCCTTGTACCCTGCAGAGTGACGGTACTCCTTCTAGATTGCCTTGTACCCTCGGTACTCCTTCTAGATTGCCTTGTACCCTGCAGAGTGACTCGGTATCGGTACTCCTTCTAGATTGCCTTGTACCCTGCAGAGTGACTCGGTATCGGTACTCCTTCTAGATTGCCTTGTACCCTGCAGAGTGACTCGGTATCGGTACTCCTTCTAGATTGCCTTGTACCCTGCAGAGTGACTGGTACTCCTTCTAGATTGCCTTGTACCCTGCAGAGTGAAAGAGTGACTCGGTATCGGTACTCCTTCTAGATTGCCTTGTACCCTCAGGTGACTCCTTCTAGATTACCTTGTACCCTGCAGAGTGACTCGGTATCGGTACTCCTTCTAGATTGCCTTGTACCCTGCAGAGTGAATCGGTATCGGTACTCCTTCTAGATTACCTTGTACCCTGCAGAGTGACTCGGTATCGGTACTCCTTCTAGATTGCCTTGTTATTATTATTTTATATTGTTATATTTATTTCGTTGTTTTATATGAACATTTTTATCACTTTCTAACTCTGCGTTGTTGAGTAAGGGCTTGTAAGTAAGCATTTCACTGTAAAGTCTATACCTGTTGTGCTCGGCGCATGTGACAAATATGAATATATATATACTTATATATATATTTTTTTTCTTAAATAGGCCTAGTACTGCTAGGTTTTACACAGTGAAATGTAACAAATAACTACACGTTTTTTATAAAGAACTGCAGAAATTATACATTTGTGACAATACTTATAGATTTTTTTCATTAAGAAATTCAATACAGTACGACAAGATCTGTATGTAAACATTGACATTTTAAGTGATTTAGTAGATGCTTTAATCCAGAGCAATTTACGGTAATGGCATTCATCCTAAAATAGTTAAGTGAGGACAACCACCAATCACAGTCAAATATACACAAATATTCCATTTCAGCTGAACAATGAATATACTGCGTATTGCAAATTCATTTTTTTTTAAATAATCTAAAATCTATCGCTGAGAAGAGAAATATTGTACACACATAAAAATAAATAATAATTTATGATAAAAAAAAACAACAACAATTGTGAAACATTTGTGGATATAGCGTTTCCCTTAAACCATAAAGACATGTTTTCTCAGTTTCCTTCAATCCCAGTCTGGTAGCAATCCTAGTCTGGTGGTAATCCCTACCAACATGTGCATATTACCTGGTAGTAATCCCAGTCTGGTAGCAATCCTAGTCTGGTGGTAATCCCTGTCTGGTAGGAATCCCAGTCTGGTAGTAATCCCAGTCTGGTGGTAATCCCAGTCTGGTAGTAATCCCAGTCTGGTGGTAATCCTGTCTGGTAGTAATCCCAGTCTGGTAGCAATCCTAGTCTGGTGGTAATCCCTGTCTGGTAGTAATCCCAGTCTGGTAGTAATCCCAGTCTGGTAGTAATCCCAGTCTGGTGGTAATCCCTGTCTGGTAGTAATCCCAGTCTGGTAGTAATCCCAGTCTGGTGGTAATCCCAGTCTGGTAGTAATCCCAGTCTTGTGGTAATCCTGTCTGGTGGTAATCCCAGTCTGGTAGTAATCCCAGTCTGGTAGTAATCCCAGTCTGGTGGTAATCCCTGTCTGGTGGTAATCCCAGTCTGGTAGTAATCCCAGTCTGGTAGTAATCCCAGTCTGGTAGTAATCCCAGTCTGGTGGTAATCCCAGTCTGGTAGTAATCCCAGTCTGGTGGTAATCCCAGTCTGGTAGCAATCCCAGTCTGGTGGTAATCCCTACCTACATGTGCATATTACATGGTAGTAATCCCAGTCTGGTAGTAATCCCAGTCTGGTGGTAATCCCTACCTACATGTGCATATTACCTGGTAGTAATCCCAGTCTGGTAGTAATCCCAGTCTGGTAGTAATCCGAGTCTGGTAGCAATCCCAGTCTGGTACTAATCCCAGTCTGGTAGCAATCCTAGTCGGGTGGTAATCCCAGTCGGGTGGTAATCCCAGTCTGGTAGCAATCCTACTCTGGTGGTAATCCCTACCTACATGTTCATATTACCTGGTAGTAATCCCAGTCTGGTACTAATCCCAGTCTGGTAGCAATCCTAGTCTGGTGGTAATCCCTACCTACATGTGCATATTACCTGGTAGTAATCCCAGTCTGGTAGCAATCCTAGTCTGGTGGTAATCCCTACCTACATGTGCATATTACCTGGTAGTAATCCCAGTCTGGTGGTAATCCCAGTCTGGTAGTAATCCCAGTCTGGTAGTAATCCCAGTCTGGTGGTAATCCCAGTCTGGTAGTAATCCCAGTCTGGTGGTAATCCCTACCTACATGTGCATATTACCTGGTAGAAATCCCAGTCTGGTAGCAATCCTAGTCTGGTGGTAATCCCTGTCTGGTAGTAATCCCAGTCTGGTAGTAATCCCAGTATTGTGGTAATCCCTGTCTGGTGGTAATCCCAGTCTGGTAGTAATCCCAGTCTGGCAGTAATCCCAGTCTGGTGGTAATCCCAGTCTGGTAGTAATCCCAGTCTGGTAGTAATCCCAGTCTGGTGGTAATCCCAGTCTGGCGGTATTCATGGAGACAAGTCATACAGATCTGCTATCTTACTTTGACCCTGCTTCTCACAGCAGAAACATAATCCTGCAGCAACATGAAATGTGAATTAACATGGGGATTATAATTAATGGATGCATTTTTGTAGGGATTGATACATTTAGCATGTTAAGTTGGACATGACACACTTTGGAAGCCTTTTTACTACTGTT
Source organism: Oncorhynchus nerka (assembly GCF_034236695.1). Classification (NCBI taxonomy): domain Eukaryota; kingdom Metazoa; phylum Chordata; class Actinopteri; order Salmoniformes; family Salmonidae; genus Oncorhynchus; species Oncorhynchus nerka. The sequence continues at coordinate 99,421,263 of NC_088410.1, read as the reverse complement.
GTGCAGGACAATTCTCTGTGATCAAATGAAGATAGAAGATCTGTTAAATATAGCCATAGATTTCACCCTGATCAAATTAAACAATAAAAAAATAGATTAGATTCAGCAAGATAATTTCTGTAGCACATTTTGCTGGTTAAGAATGTGGGCCAAACGGGACCTAAAATATATTATGAGATCAATGACATTTAATGGGAAACATCATCTTTTAAAATCAACCGTACAAATCAGTTATCCCCACTGGTCTATCAGAATGTGTGCTGAAATAATCAATTTGGCAGGGAAATCACAGTCAGATACACCAAACTATAATTGCAACAGTGTATTTTTAGATGCATTTAACCAAGACCTTATCACTTTCTATACAACCGGAATTACTCAAATCTTAATGCACACTTCGCATAACATACTTTATCAAATAAAATACACAGTGTACAAAACATTAGGAACACCCTCCACCCGCCTATCTTATCGATCTGGCCCGGGTATCCTGGAAGGATATTGACCTCATTCTGTCAGTAGAAGATGCCTGGTTGTTCTTTAAAAGTGCTTTCCTCACCATCTTAAATAAGCCCCTTTCAAAAAATGTAGAACCAAGAACAGATATAGCCCGTGGTTCACTCCAGACCTGACTGCCCTCGACCAGCACAAAAACATCCTGTGGTGTACGACATTAGCATCAAATAGCTCCCGCGATATGCAACTTTTTAGGGAAGTTAGGAACCGATATACACAGGCAGTTAGGAAAGCAAAGGCTCTCTTTTTCAAACAGAAATTTGCATCCTGTAGCACAAACTCCAAAAGGTTCTGCGACACTGTAAAGTCCATGGAGAATAAGAGCACCTCCTCCCAGCTGCCCACTGTACTGTAGCTAGGAAACACTGTCACCACCGATAAATCCACAATTTTTGAGAATTTCAATAAGCTTTTTTCTACGGCTGGCCATGCTTTCCACCTGGCCACCCCTACACTGGTCAATAGCCCTGCACCCCCCACAGCAACTTGCCCAAGCCTCCCCATTTCTTCTTTTCCCAAATCCAGATAGCTGATGTTCTGAAAGAGCTGCAAAATCTGGACCCCTACAAATCAGCCGGGCTAGACAATCTGGACCCTTTCATTCTAAAATTATCTGCCAAAATTGTTGCAACCCCTATTACTAGCCTGTTCAACCTCTCTTTCTTGTCGTCTGAGATTCACAAAGATTGGAAAGCTGCCGCGGTCAGACCCCTCTTCAAAGGGGGAGACACTCTAGACAAAACTGCTACAGACCTATATCTCTCCTACCCTGCTTTTCTAAGGTCTTCGAAAGCCAAGTAAAACAAACAGATCACCGACCATTTCGAATCCCACCGTACCTTCTCCGCTATGCAATCTGGTTTCCGGACTGGTCATGGGTGCACATCAGCCACGCTCAATGTCCCTAATGATATCATAACCGCCATCGATAAGAGACATTACTGTGCAGCTGTATTCATCGACCTGGCCAAGGCTTTCGACTCTGTCAATCACCACGTTCATATTGGCAGACTCAACAGCCTTGGTTTCTCAAATGACTGCCTCGCCTAGTTCACCAACTACTTCTTAGACAGAGTTCAGTGTGTCAAATCGGAGGGCCTGTTGTCCGTACCTCTGGCAGTCTCTATGGGGGTGCAAACAGGGTTCAATAATTGGGACGACTCTTTTCTCTGACATCAATGATGTCGCTCTTGCTGCTGGTGATTCTCTGATCCACCTCTACGCAGACGACACCATGCTGTATACTTCCGGCGCCGACAGAGATGGCCGCCTCGCTACGCGTTCCTAGGAAACTATGCAGTTTTTTTTTTTATGTGTTATTTCTTACATTAGTACCACAGGTCATCTTAGGTTTCATTACATACAGTCGAGAAGAACTACTGAATATAAGATCAGCGTCAACTCACCATCAGTACGACCAAGAATATGATTTTCGCGACGCGGATCCTGTGTTCTGCCTTTCAACCAGGACAACGGAATGGATCCCATGCGGCGACCCCAAAAAACGACTCCGTAAAAGAGGGAAACGAGGCGGTCTTCTGGTCAGACTCCGGAGACGGGCACATCGTGCACCACTCCCTAACATTCTTCTCGCCAATGTCCAGTCTCTTGACAACAAGGTTGATGAAATCCGAGCAAGGGTAGCATTCCAGAGGGACATCAGAGACTGTAACGTTCTTTGCTTCACGGAAACATGGCTCACTGGAGAGACGTTATCGGAGGCGGTGCAGCCAGCGGGTTTCTCCACGCATCGCGCCGACAGAAACAAACATCTTTCTGGTAAGAAGAGGGGCGGGGGCGTATGCCTTATGGCTAACGAGACATGGTGTGATCAAAGAAACATACAGGAACTCAAATCCTTCTGTTCACCTGATTTAGAATTCCTCACAATCAAATGTCGACCGCATTATCTACCAAGAGAATTCTCTTCGATTATAATGACTGCCGTATATATTCCCCCCCAAGCAGACACATCGATGGCTCTGAACAAACTTTATTTGACTCTTTGCAAACTGGAATCCATTTATCCGGAGGCTGCATTCATTGTAGCTGGGGATTTTAACAAGGCTAATCTGAAAACAAGACTCCCTAAATTTTATCAGCATATCGATTGCGCAACCAGGGGTGGAAAAACCTTGGATCATTGTTACTCTAACTTCCGCGACGCATATAAGGCCCTGCCCCGCCCTCCTTTCGGAAAGGCTGACCACGACTCAATTTTGTTGATCCCTGCCTACAGACAGAAACTAAAACAAGAAGCTCCCACGCTGAGGTCTGTCCAACGCTGGTCCGACCAAGCTGATTCCACACTCCAAGACTGCTTCCATCACGTGGACTGGGATATGTTTCGTATTGCGTCAGATAACAACATTGACAAATACGCTGATTCGGTGTGCGAGTTCATTAGAACGTGCGTTGAAGATGTCGTTCCCATAGCAACGATTAAAACATTCCCTAACCAGAAACCGTGGATTGATGGCAGCATTCGCGTGAAACTGAAAGCGCTAACCACTGCTTTTAATCAGGGCAAGGTGACTGGTAACATGACCGAATACAAACAGTGCAGCTATTCCCTCTGCAAGGCTATCAAACAAGCTAAGCGTCAGTATAGAGACAAAGTATAATCTCAATTCAACGGCTCAGACACAAGAGGTATGTGGCAGGGTCTACAGTCAATCACGGACTACAAGAAGAAAACCAGCCCAGTCACGGACCGGGATGTCTTGCTCCCAGGCAGACTAAATAACTTTTTTGCCCGCTTTGAGGACAATACAGTGCCACTGACACGGCCTGCAACGAAAACATGCGGACTCTCCTTCACTGCAGCCGAGGTGAGTAAGACATTTAAACGTGTTAACCCTCGCAAGGCTGCATGCCCAGACGGCATCCCCAGCCGCGCCCTCAGAGCATGCGCAGACCAGCTATTCAATATTCAATCAATCCCTATACCAGTCTGCTGTTACAAACATGCTTCAAGAGGGCCACCATTGTTCCTGTTCCCAAGAAAGCTAAGGTAACTGAGCTAAACGACTACCGCCCCGTAGCACTCACTTCCGTCATCATGAAGTGCTTTGAGAGACTAGTCAAGGACCATATCACCTCCACCCTACCTGACACCCTAGACCCACTCCAATTTGCTTACCGCCCAAATAGGTCCACAGACGATGCAATCTCAACCACACTGCACACTGCCCTAACCCTTCTGGACAAGAGGAATACCTATGGGAGAATGCTGTTCATCGACTACAGCTCGGCATTCAACACCATAGTACCCTCCAAGCTCGTCATCAAGCTCGAGACCCTGGGTCTCGACCCCGCCCTGTGCAACTGGGTACTGGACTTCCTGACGGGCCGCCCCCAGGTGGTGAGTGTAGGCAACAACATCTCCACCCCGCTGATCCTCAACACTGGGGCCCCACAAGGGTGTGTTCTGAGCCCTCTCCTGTACTCCCTGTTCACCCACGACTGCGTGGCCACGCACGCCTCCAACTCAATCATCAAGTTTGCGGACGACACAACAGTGGTAGGCTTGATTACCAACAACGACGAGACGGCCTACAGGGAGGAGGTGAGGGCCCTCGGAGTGTGGTGTCAGGAAAATAACCTCACACTCAACGTCAACAAAACTAAGGAGATGATTGTGGACTTCAGGAAACAGCAGAGGGAACACCCCCCTATCCACATCGATGGAACAGTAGTGGAGAGGGTAGTAAGTTTTAAGTTCCTCGGCATACACATCACAGACAAACTGAATTGGTCCACTCACACAGACAGCATCGTAAAGAAGGCGCAGCAGCGCCTCTTCAACCTCAGGAGGCTGAAGAAATTCGGCTTGTCACCAAAAGCACTCACAAACTTCTACAGATGCACAATCGAGAGCATCCTGGCGGGCTGTATCACCGCCTGGTACGGCAACTGCTCCGCCCACAACCGTAAGGCTCTCCAGAGGGTAGTGAGGTCTGCACAACGCATCACCGGGGGCAAACTACCTGCACTCCAGGACACCTACACCACCCGATGTTGCAGGAAGGCCATAAAGATCATCAAGGACAACAACCACCCGAGCCACAGCCTGTTCACCCCGCTATCATCCAGAAGGCGAGGTCAGTACAGGTGCATCAAAGCTGGGACCGAGAGACTGAAAAACAGCTTCTATCTCAAGGCCATCAGACTGTTAAACAGCCACCACTAACATTGAGTGGCTGCTGCCAACACACTGACACTGACTCAACTCCAGCCACTTTAATAATGGGAATTGATGGGAAATTATGTAAAATATATCACTAGCTACTTTAAACAATGCTACCTAATATAATGTTTCATACCCTACATTATTCATCTCATATGCATACGTATATACTGTACTCTATATCATCTACTGCATCCTTATGTAATACATGTATCACTAGCCACTTTAACTATGCCACTTTGTTTACATACTCATCTCATATGTATATACTGTACTCGATACCATCTACTGTATCTTGCCTATGCCGCTCTGTACCATCACTCATTCATATATCTTTATGTACATATTCTTTATCCCCTTACACTGTGTATAAGACAGTAGTTTTGGAATTGTTAGTTAGATTACTTGTTGGTTATTACTGCATTGTCGGAACTAGAAGCACAAGCATTTCGCTACACTCACATTATCATCTGCTAACCATGTGTATGTGACAAATAAAATTTGATTTGATTTGATTTGATTACTTCTGGCCCTTTTTTGGACACTGTGTTAACTAACCTCCAAACGAGCTTCAATGCAATACAACTCTCCTTCCGTGGCCTCCAACTGCTCTTAAAGGCAAGTAAAACTAAATGCATGCTCTTCAACCGATCGCTGCCCGCACCTGCACGCCCGTCCAGCATCACTACTCTGGACGGTTCTGACTTAGACTTAGAATATGTGGACAACTACAAATACCTAGGTGTCTGGTAAACTCTCTTTCCAGACTCTCCTTCCAGACTCACATTAAACATCTCCAATCCAAAATTAAATCTAGAATTGGCTTACTATTTCGCAACAAAGCATCCTTCACTCATGCTGCCAAACATACCCTCATAAAACTGACCATCCTACCGATCCTCGACTTCGTCAATGTCATTTACCAAATAGCCTCCAACACTCTACTCAGCAAATTTGATGTAGTCTATCACAGTGCAATCCATTTTTATACCAAAGCCCCATATACTACCCACCACTGAGACCTGTATGCTCTCGGTGCCTGGCCCTCGCTTCATATTCATCGCCAAACCCACTGGCTCCAGGTCATCTATAAGTCTTTGCTATGTAAAGCCCTACCTTATCTCAGCTCATTGGTCACCATAACAGCACGCGCTCCAGTTGGGATATTTCACTGGTTACCCCCAAAGCCAACACCTCCTTTGGCAGCCTTTCCTTCCAGTTCTCTGACTGGATTTGAATTGCAAAAATAACTGAAGCTGGAGACTCATATCACCCTCACTAACCTTAAGCAGCTCACTGATCACTGCACCTGTACACAGCCCATACTGTTCTTTTTTTTGCTCCTTTGCACCCCAGTATCTCTACTCTCACATTAATATTCTGTACATCCTACCATTCCAGTGTTTAATTGCTATATTGTAATTGTTTCACCACTATGGCCTATTTATTGCCTTACTTTCCTTATCCTACATCATTTACACTGTATATAGACTTTTCCTATTGTGTTATTGACTGTATATTTGTTTATTCCATGTGTAACTCTGTGTTGCTGTTTGTGTATAAGGCATTATAAATGTACAGTGCCTTCGGAAAGTATTCAGACCCCTTGACTTTTTTCACGTTTTGTTATGTTACAGCCTTATTCTAAAATTCATTTAAAAAAATCATCAGCAATCTACACACAATACCCAATAATGACAATGCAAAAACAGGTTTGTAGACATTTTCACAAATGTATAAAAAAATCCATTTTAAAATACCTTATTTACAGACCCATTCCTATGAGACTAGAAATTGAGCTCAGGTGCATTGATTTTCCATTTATCATTCTTGAGATGTTTCTATAACTTGATTGGACATTATTTGTAAAGGCACACAGCTGTCAATATAAGGTCACCCAGTTGACAGCCCATGTCTGAGCAAAAATCAAGCCATGAGGTCGAAGGAATTGTCCGGTGAGTTCCGAGATAGGATTGTGTCGAGGCACAGATCTGGGGAAGGGTATGAAAAACTCTTCCTAGAGTTGACCGCCCGGCCAAACTGAGCAATCGGGGGAGAAGGGCCTTGGTTAGGGAGGTGACCAAGAACCTGATGGTCACTTTGACAGAGCTTCAGAGTTCCTCTGTGGAGATGGGAGAACCTTCCAGAAGGAGAACTATCTCTGTAGCACTCCACCAATCAGGCCTTTATGGTAGAGTGGCTAGAAAGATGCCACTCCTCAGTAAAGGCACATGACAGCCCAGTTGGAGTTTGCCAAAAGGTACCTAAAGACTCTCAGGACATGAGAAACAAGATTATCTGGTCTGATGAAACCAAGATTGAACTCTTTGGCCTGAATGCCAAGCGTCACATCTGGAGGAAACCTGGCACCATCCCTACGGTGAAGCATGGTGGTGGCAGCATCATGCTGCGGGGATGTTGTGACTGAAGACTAGTCAGGATCGAGGCAAAGATGAACGGAGCAAAGTACAGAGAAATCCTTGATGAAAACCTGCTCCAGAGCGCTCAGGACCTCAGACTGGGGAGAAGGTTCACCTTCCAGCAGGACAACGACCATAAGCATACAGCCAAGATACAAGCATTTCGCTACACTCGCATTAACATCTGCTAACCATGTGTATGTGACAAATCAAATTTGATTTGATTTGATTTGAAGACAACGCAGCAGTGGCTTTGGGACAAGTCTCTGAATGTCCTTGAGTGGCCCAGCCAGAGCCCGGACTTGAACCTGATCAAACATCTGTGGAGATACCTGAAAATAGCTGTACAACAACACTCCCCATCAAACCTGACAAAAGCTTGAGAGGATCTGCAGAGAAGAATGGGAGAAACTACCCAAATACAGGTGTGCCAAGCTTGTAGCGTCATACCTAAGAAGACTCATGGCTGTAATCGCTGCCAAAGGTGCTTCAACAAAGTACGGAGTTAAGGGTCTGAATACTTATGTAAATGTGATATTTCCATTTTTTTATTTAGAATAAATTAGCAAAAATTGTCTGTATTGTGTCTTGTGTGTAGATTGACGAGGAAAAACAATTTAATTCATTTTAGAATAAGATTGTAACGTAACAAATTGTGGAAAAAGTCAAAGGGTCTGAATACTTTCCGAATGCACTGTATACTGCAGTATAAAAAAGATTCATAGGAAGTGTCCCATTAGTGACCATATCTCTGTAGGATACACACACACACACACACACACACACACACACACACACACACACACACACACACACACACACACACAAAAGACACAAAAGACACACTGAACTTGAAAACTTGGAACTTGGACTGTGACAGAAAACCAACCGATGCCGCGGTGCCAACGTGTCGAACACAAATGTTCAGGCACAGAAAACCAACCGATGCCGCGGTGCCAACATGTCGAACACAAATATTCAGGCACAGAAAACCAGAATGGGAAAAAGGAGGTCTCCCAGTTGGCCAGAAATGAGAAAAGTAGGGGAGAAGTCTCTCTTTAAGATGTAAAGTTAATTCGATGTTCTCCTGATGAACAGACGGATGGATCCGAATGCGGATGAGAAGAGGAGAGAGCAGGAGGCCCAAAAAGATCACGAGTAGAAGTGCATGAACAAGTAAAGTAGAGGAGCTGTAAGACGAGAGAGTGAAGGTTAGAAAGGAAGAGAGGAAAACCGTGACGAAGTAAAAGTGACTAGTTGTTCGATAAAATCAACAACCCTTTGTTGTGTAACAGAGAAAACGATCTTACCAATATAATACATTACTGTTAGCACACATTACCAATATAATACATTACTGTTAGCACACATTACCAATATAATACATTACTGTTAGCATACATTACCAATATAATGCATTACTGTTAGCACACATTACCAATATAATGCATTACTGTTAGCATACATTACCAATATAATACATTACTGTTAGCATACATTACCAATATAATGCATTACTGTTAGCACACATTACCAATATAATACATTACTGTTAGCATACATTACCAATATAATACATTACTGTTAGCACACATTACCAATATAATACATTACTGTTAGCATACATTACCAATATAATACATTACTGTTAGCAACATTACCAATATAATGCATTACTGTTAGCACACATTACCAATATAATACATTACTGTTAGCAACATTACCAATATAATGCATTACTGTTAGCAACATTACCAATATAATGCATTACTGTTAGCACACATTACCAATATAATACATTACTGTTAGCATACATTACCAATATAATACATTACTGTTAGCACACATTACCAATATAATACATTACTGTTAGCACACATTACCAATATAATGCATTACTGTTAGCACACATTACCAATATAATACATTACTGGCAGCATACATTACCCATATAATGCATTACTGTTAGCACACATTACCAATATAATGCATTACTGTTAGTACACATTACCAATATAATACATTACTGTTAGCACACATTATCAATATAATGCATTACTGATAGCACACATTACCAATATAATACATTACTGGCAGCATACATTACCAATATAATGCATTACTGTTAGCACACATTATCAATATAATGCATTACTGTTAGCACACATTACCAATATAATACATTACTGTTAGCATTACCAATATACATTACCAATATAATACATTACTGTTAGCACACATTACCAATATAATGCATTACTGTTAGCACACATTACCAATATAATATATTACTGGCAGCATACATTACCCATATAATGCATTACTGTTAGCACACATTACCAATATAATGCATTACTGTTAGCACACATTACCAATATAATGCATTTGTGTTAGCACACATTACCAATATAATACATTACTGGCAGCATACATTACCAATATAATGCATTACTGTTAGCACATATTACCAATATAATGCATTTGTGTTAGCACACATTACCAATATAATGCATTACTGGCAGCATACATTACCAATATAATGCATTACTGTTAGCACACATTACCAATATAATGCATTACTGTTAGCACACATTACCAATATAATATATTACTGGCAGCATACATTACCCATATAATGCATTACTGTTAGCACACATTACCAATATAATACATTACTGTTAGCACACATTACCAATATAATACATAACTGTTAGCACACATTACCAATATAATGCATTACTGTTAGCACACATTACCAATATAATACATTACTGGCAGCATACATTACCCATATAATGCATTACTGTTAGCACACATTACCAATATAATACATAACTGTTAGCACACATTACCAATATAATGCATTACTGTTAGCACACATTACCAATATAATAATAATATTACTGTTAGCACACATTACCAATAGAATACATTACTGTTAGCATACATTGCCAATATAATGCATTACTGTTAGCCTACATTACCAATATAATACATTACTGTTAGCACACATTACCAATATAATGCATTACTGTTAGCACACATTACCAATATAATACATTACTGTTAGCATACATTACCAATATAATACATTACTGTTAGCACACATTACCAATATAATACATTACTGTTAGCACCAATATAATACATTACCAATATATATGCATTACTGTTAGCAACATTACCAATATAATGCATTACTACCAATATTACATTACCAATATAATACATTACTGTTAGCAACATTACCAATATAATGCATTACTGTTAGCAACATTACCAATATAATGCATTACTGTTAGCACACATTACCAATATAATACATTACTGTTAGCATACATTACCAATAGAATATATTACTGGCAGCATACATTACCAATATAATACATTACTGTTAGCACACATTACCAATATAATGCATTACTGTTAGCACACATTACCAATATAATACATTACTGGCAGCATACATTACCCATATAATGCATTACTGTTAGCACACATTACCAATATAATACATTACTGTTAGCACACATTACCAATATAATACATTACTGTTAGCACACATTACCAATATAATGCATTACTGTTAGCAACATTACCAATATAATGCATTACTGTTAGCAACATTACCAATATAATGCATTACTGTTAGCACACATTACCAATAGAATACATTACTGGCAGCATACATTACCAATATAATGCATTACTGTTAGTACACATTACCAATATAATGCATTACTGTTAGCACACATTATCAATATAATGCATTACTGATAGCACACATTACCAATATAATACATTACTGGCAGCATACATTACCAATATAATGCATTACTGTTAGCACACATTATCAATATAATGCATTACTGTTAGCACACATTACCAATATAATACATTACTGGCAGCATACATTACCAATATAATACATTACTGTTAGCACACATTACCAATATAATGCATTACTGTTAGCACACATTACCAATATAATATATTACTGGCAGCATACATTACCCATATAATGCATTACTGTTAGCACACATTACCAATATAATACATTACTGTTAGCACACATTACCAATATAATACATAACTGTTAGCACACATTACCAATATAATGCATTACTGTTAGCACACATTACCAATATAATACATTACTGGCAGCATACATTACCCATATAATGCATTACTGTTAGCACACATTACCAATATAATACATAACTGTTAGCACACATTACCAATATAATGCATTACTGTTAGCACACATTACCAATATAACATTACCAATATAATAATAATATTACTGTTAGCACACATTACCAATAGAATACATTACTGTTAGCATACATTGCCAATATAATGCATTACTGTTAGCCTACATTACCAATATAATACATTACTGTTAGCACACATTACCAATATAATGCATTACTGTTAGCACACATTACCAATATAATACATTACTGGCAGCATACATTACCAATATAATGCATTACTGTTAGCACACATTACCAATATAATGCATTTGTGTTAGCACACATTACCAATATAATACATTACTGTTAGCATACATTACCAATATAATGCATTACTGTTAGCACATATTACCAATATAATGCATTTGTGTTAGCACACATTACCAATATAATGCATTACTGGCAGCATACATTACCAATATAATGCATTACTGTTAGCACACATTGCCAATATAATACATTACTGTTAGCATACATTACAGATATAATACATTACTGTTAGCATACATTACCAATATAATGCATTACTGTTAGCACACATTATCAATATAATGCATTACTGACAGCATACATTACCAATATAATGCATTACTGTTAGCACACATTACCAATATAATGCATTACTGTTAGCACACATTACCAATATAATACATTACTGTTAGCACACATTATCAATATAATGCATTACTGATAGCACACATTACCAATATAATACATTACTGGCAGCATACATTACCAATATAATGCATTACTGTTAGCACACATTACCAATATAATGCATTACTGTTAGCACACATTACCAATATAATACATTACTGGCAGCATGCCTTACCAATATAATACATTACTGTTAGCACTCATTACCAATATAATGCATTACTGTTAGCACACATTACCAATATAATACATTACTGTCAGCATACATTGCCCATATAATGCATTACTGTTAGCACACATTACCAATATAATACATTACTGTTAGCACACATTACCAATATAATACATTACTGTTAGCACACATTACCAATAGAATATATTACTGTTAGCACACATTACCAATATAATGCATTACTGTTAGCACACATTACCAATATAATACATTACTGTTAGCACACATTACCAATATAATGCATTACTGTTAGCACACATTACCAATATAATAATAATATTACTGTTAGCACACATTACCAATAGAATACATTACTGTTAGCATACATTACCAATATAATGCATTACTGTTAGCACACATTACCAATATAATACATTACTGGCAGCATACATTACCAATATAATGCATTACTGTTAGCACACATTACCAATATAATGCATTTGTGTTAGCACACATTACCAATATAATACATTACTGGCAGCATACATTACCAATATAATGCATTACTGTTAGCACACATTACCAATATAATGCATTTGTGTTAGCACACATTACCAATATAATGCATTACTGGCAGCATACATTACCAATATAATGCATTACTGTTAGCACACATTACCAATATAATACATTACTGTTAGCATACATTACAGATATAATACATTACTGTTAGCATACATTACCAATATAATGCATTACTGTTAGCACACATTATCAATATAATGCATTACTGTCAGCACACATTACCAATATAATGCATTACTGTTAGCATACATTACCAATATAATATATTACTGCTAGCACACATTACAATTTAATGCATTACTGTTAGCACACATTACCAATATAATGCATTACTGTTAGCACACATTATCAATATAATGCATTACTGTTAGCACACATTACCAATATAATACATTACTGGCAGCATACATTACCAATATAATACATTACTGTTAGCACACATTACCAATATAATGCATTACTGTTAGCACACATTACCAATATAATGCATTACTGTTAGCACACATTACCAATATAATACATTACTGGCAGCATGCCTTACCAATATAATACATTACTGTTAGCACTCATTACCAATATAATGCATTACTGTTAGCACACATTACCAATATAATACATTACTGGCAGCATACATTACCCATATAATGCATTACTGTTAGCACACATTACCAATATAATACATTACTGTTAGCACACATTACCAATATAATACATTACTGTTAGCACACATTACCAATATAATGCATTACTGTTAGCATACATTGCCAATATAATTATAATATTACTGTTAGCACACATTACCAATATAATACATTACTGTTAGCACACATTACCAATATACTGCATTACTGTTAGCACACATTACCAATATAATGCATTACTGTTAGCACACATTACCAATATAATACATTACTGTTAGCAAACATTACCAATAGAATACATTACTGTTAGCACACATTACCAATACCAATACAATGCATTACTGGTAGCACACATTACCAGTAAAATACATCTAGTGAGTAGTAAGATGTGTTTGTCGTAGTGGCACATCATGATAAAGTGTAAGCTCCAACGTCTCCTTATCTGCAATACAAGGAACAAGCATTACAAACAGTAAGCAATGCCAATCACAACGAGGGACTGTTGACTTGAGGGGACTCATCATCAACCAGAATGGGGAACGTTGAGAGGGTTGATCATCAACCAGAATGGGGAACGTTGAGAGGGTTGATCATCAACCAGAATGGGGAAAGAGAAACAGCCTTAATCTCACAGCAAGAAGTCAATCAATTTTTTACACTCTCCAACCCTCCATCTACAAACACATAAATATACAGATATAACCTCCCATCGTATCAGTGAGGAAATCAACTCATTGAGCTCATGAATACCTTCTCAAGTATTCACACAGATCATCCTTCTCTACTCTCATTATGCTGTGGTAAGGAGCTGAGAGAGGGAGGGAGAGAGACAGACAGACAGGGGGAAGAGAGAGAGAGAAAGGGAGAGAGAGATAGAGGGGGGGGTTGGTATCATCGGATGGGGCCACAGTGTCTCCTGACCCCTCCTGTCTCAGCCTCCAGTATTTATGCTGCAGTAGTTTATGTGTCGGGGGGCTAGGGTCAGTTTGTTATATCTGGAGTACTTCTCCTGTCTTCTCCGGTGTCCTGTGTGAATTTAAGTGTGCTCTCTCTAATTCTCTCTTTCTCTCTTTCTTTCTCTCTCTCGAGGACAGCCCTAGGACCATGCCTCAGGACTACCTGGCATGATGACTCCTTGCTGTCTCCAGTCCACCTGGCCGTGCTGCTGCTCCAGTTTCAACTGTTCTGCCTGCGGCTATGGAATCCTGACCTGTTCACCGGACGTGCTACCTGTCCCAGACCTGCTGTTTAACTCTCTAGAGACAGCAGGAGCGGTAGAGATACTCTTAAGGATTGGCTATGAAAAGCCAACTGACATTTACTCCTGAGGTGCTAACTTGCTGTACCCTCAACAACTACTGTGATTATTATTATTTGACCATGCTGGTCATTTATGAACATTTGAACATCTTGGCCATGTTCTGTTATAATCTCCACCCGGCACAGCCAGAAGAGGACTGGCCACCCCTGATAGCCTGGTTCCTCTCTAGGTTTCTTCCTAGGTTTTGGCTTTTCTAGGGAGTTTTTCCTAGCCACCGTGCTTCTACACCTGCATTGCTTGCTGTTTGGGGTTTTAGGCTGGGTTTCTGTACAGCACATTGAGATATCAGCTGATGTACGAAGGACTATATAAATATATTTGATTTGATTTGAGAGAGAGAGAGAGAGAAGGAGAGAGAGACAGAGAGAGAGAGAGACAGAGAGAGAGGGAGAGAGAGAGAGAGAAAGAGAGAGAGTGAGACAGAGAGAGTGAGACAGAGAGAGGGAGAGGGAGAGACAGAGGGAGAGACAGAGGGAGAGACAGAGGGAGAGACAGAGAGAGACAGAGGGAGAGACAGAGGGAGAGACAGAGGGAGAGACAGAGAGAGACAGACAGACACACAGACAGAGCGAGATACATGGTGGAGCTCAGAGAGCTAGTCCACACAATACAAACAGAACAAACCCACAAAACAGACCAGCAGAACAACAACAAGACAACAAGACCCAGAGGGTTGAAGGTGGCTGTGTGAGAGAGCTTACTGCTCTACAGACTGAGGTGAGAGGTGAACTTAAAGAGGCACACACGGCACTGAAGGAGGAGATGAGAACGCTGTGTGACAGAGAGCAGGACACTCCCCCGGAGATGCCAGCAGAACCGCCCACCCCAGACCCGAACCCCAACCACAACACAACAATGGGACAGGACCCACCAACCCAACAGACCCCACCGCCTCTTAACAGGCTCCCTGTCAGCTCCCCTGACAGCTCTTTTGACAACCCACACACATCCACTGAGGACACACAAAAGCCAGAGATTGGGCTCCTCATTGACTCTAATGGAAAATACATTTGTTCCCAAACACAAAGTGACTAAGTTCTGGTGCCTAAAAACTAGGCATGCCCTGGAGCACTGGTTGCCCTCTAGGCTACCGAGAGCTGGTAGTCCCATCCACCACACTGCCAGGTGGGTGGTATAGAGGAGATGGACCCACTGGTTGCCCTCTAGGCTACCGAGAGCTGGTAGTCCCATCCACCACACTGCCAGGTGGGTGGTATAGAGGAGATGGACCCACTGGTTGCCCTCTAGGCTACCGAGAGCTGGTAGTCCCATTTACCACACTACCAGGTGGGGGGTATAGAGGAGATGGACCCACTGGTTGCCCTCTAGGCTACCGAGAGCTGGTAGTCCCATCCACCAAACTACCAGGTGGGTGGTATAGAGGAGATGGACCCACTGGTTGCCCTCTAGGCTACCGAGAGCTGGTAGTCCCATCCACCAAACTACCAGGTGGGTGGTATAGAGGAGATGGACCCACTGGTTGCCCTCTAGGCTACCGAGAGCTGGTAGTCCCATCCACCAAACTACCAGGTGGGTGGTATAGAGGAGATGGACCCACTGGTTGCCCTCTAGGCTACCGAGAGCTGGTAGTCCCATCCACCACACTGCCAGGTGGGTGGTATAGAGGGAGATGGACCCACTGGTTGCCCCCACTCCACCAAACTACCAGGTGGGTGGTCTAGGAGATGGACCCACTGGTTGCCCTCTAGGCTACCGAGAGCTGGTAGTCCCATCCACCAAACTACCAGGTGGGTGGTATAGAGGAGATGGACCCACTGGTTGTCCTCTAGGTTACAGAGAGCTGGTAGTCCCATCCACCACACTACCAGGTGGGTGGTATAGAGGAGATGGACCCACTGGTTGCCCTCTAGGCTACCGAGAGCTGGTAGTCCCATCCACCACACTACCAGGTGGGTGGTATAGAGGAGATGGACCCACTGGTTGCCCTCTAGGCTACCGAGAGCTGGTAGTCCCATCCACCAAACTACCAGGTGGGTGGTATAGAGGAGATGGACCCACTGGTTGCCCTCTAGGCTACCGAGAGCTGGTAGTCCCATCCACCACACTGCCAGGTGGGTGGTATAGAGGAGATGGACCCACTGGTTGCCCTCTAGGCTACCCACTGGTTGCCCTCTAGGAGAGCTGGTAGTCCCATCCACCAAACTACCAGGTGGGTGGTATAGAGGAGATGGACCCACTGGTTGTCCTCTAGGCTACAGAGAGCTGGTAGTCCCATCCACCACACTGCCAGGTGGGTGGTATAGAGGAGAAGGACCCACTGGTTGCCCTCTAGGCTACCGAGAGCTGGTAGTCCCATCCACCACACTACCAGGTGGGTGGTATAGAGGAGACAGACCCACTGGTTGCCCTCTAGGCTACCGAGAGCTGGTAGTCCCATCCACCAAACTACCAGGTGGGTGGTATAGAGGAGATGGACCCACTGGTTGCCCTCTAGGCTACCGAGAGCTGGTAGTCCCATCCACCAAACTACCAGGTGGGTGGTATAGAGGAGATGGACCCACTGGTTGCCCTCTAGGCTACCGAGAGCTGGTAGTCCCATCCACCACACTACCAGGTGGGTGGTATAGAGGAGATGGACCCACTGGTTGCCCTCTAGGCTACCGAGAGCTGGTAGTCCCATCCACCAAACTACCAGGTGGGTGGTATAGAGGAGATGGACCCACTGGTTGCCCTCTAGGCTAGCTGGTAGTCCCATCCACCACACTACCAGGTGGGTGGTATAGAGGAGATGGACCCACTGGTTGCCCTCTAGGCTACCGAGAGCTGGTAGTCCCATCCACCACACTGCCAGGTGGGTGGTATAGAGGAGATGGACCCACTGGTTGTCCTCTAGGCTACCGAGAGCTGGTAGTCCCATCCACCAAACTACCAGGTGGGTGGTATAGAGGAGATGGACCCACTGGTTGCCCTCTAGGCTACCGAGAGCTGCTAGTCCTATCCACCACACTGCCAGGTGGGTGGTATAGAGGAGATGGACCCACTGGTTGCCCTCTAGGCTTCCGAGAGCTGGTAGTCCCATCCACCAAACTACCAGGTGGGGGGTATAGAGGAGATGGACCCACTGGTTGTCCTCTAGGTTACAGAGAGCTGGTAGTCCCATCCACCACACTGCCAGGTGGGTGGTATAGAGGAGATGGACCCACTGGTTGCCCTCTAGGCTACCGAGAGCTGGTAGTCCCATCCACCAAACTACCAGGTGGGTGGTATAGAGGAGATGAACCCACTGGTTGTCCTCTAGGTTACATAGAGCTGGTAGTCCCATCCACCACACTACCAGGTGGGTGGTATAGAGGAGATGGACCCACTGGTTGCCCTCTAGGCTACCGAGAGCTGGTAGTCCCATCCACCAAACTACCAGGTGGGTGGTATAGAGGAGATGGACCCACTGGTTGTCCTCTAGGTTACAGAGAGCTGGTGGTCCCATCCACCACACTACCAGGTGGGTGGTATAGAGGAGACAGACCCACTGGTTGCCCTCTAGGCTACCGAGAGCTGGTAGTCCCATCCACCACACTACCAGGTGGGTGGTATAGAGGAGATGGACCCACTGGTTGCCCTCTAGGCTACCGAGAGCTGGTAGTCCCATTTACCACACTACCAGGTGGGGGTATAGAGGAGATGGACCCACTGGTTGCCCTCTAGGCTACCGAGAGCTGGTAGTCCCATCCACCAAACTACCAGGTGGGGGGTATAGAGGAGATGGTCCCACTGGTTGCCCTCTAGGCTACCGAGAGCTGGTAGTCCCATCCACCACACTGCCAGGTGGGTGGTATAGAGGAGATGGACCCACTGGTTGCCCTCTAGGCTACCGAGAGCTGGTAGTCCCATCCACCAAACTACCAGGTGGGGGGTATAGAGGAGATGGACCCACTGTTTGCCCTCTAGGCTACCGAGAGCTGGTAGTCCCATTTACCACACTACCAGGTGGGGGGTATAGAGGAGATGGACCCACTGGTTGCCCTCTAGGCTACCGAGAGCTGGTAGTCCCATCCACCACACTACCAGGTGGGGGGTATAGAGGAGATGGACCCACTGGTTGCCCTCTAGGCTACCGAGAGCTGGTAGTCCCATCCACCACACTACCAGGTGTGAAACAGGGAAGAGACTCAGGGGATATGCTAATTTGGTGTAGAGCAGACCTAACCCATTCTGTTAAATTTGTCAAAACAGGAGCAATTTACATCTGGCTAGATATTAATAAAGAAATTATCTCAACAGAGAAACATGTCCTCATGTGTGCTACCTATATCCCCCAAATAGAATCCCTACAATTTAAAGATGACAGCTTCTCCATCTTAGGGGGGGAGATCAACCATATCCAGGCCCAGGGTTGTGTACTAGTCTGTGGCGACCTAAATGCCAGAACTGGACAATAACCTGACACCCTCAGCACACAGGGGGACAAACACCTACCTGGAGGTGACAGCATTCTATCCCCCATATGCCCCCCTAGGCAAAACTATGACAACATAACCAACAAAACAGGTCACAACTCCTGCAGCTCTGTTGCACGCTGGGTATGTACATAGTCAATGGTAGGCTTCGAGTGGACTCCAATGGTTGGTACAAATATAGCTCATCTCTTGGCAGTAGTACTGTAGACTACTTTATCACTGACCTCAACCCAGAGTCTCTCAGAGCATTCACAGTCAGTCCACCCCTATCAGATCACAGCAAAATCACACTCTACTTGAACCGAGCAATACTCAATTATGAGGCATCAAAGGAAAGGTACTGAATAATCTTAAGACATGCTATAGATGGAAGGATAGTAATATGGAAATCTACCCAAAAAATAATTGGGCAACAACAAATTACAGTCCCTTCTATACAATTTCCTGGACAAAATGTTTCACTGTAATAGTGAAGGTGTAAACCTGGCAGTAGAAAATCTTAACAGTATATTTGACATCTCAGCTTCCCTATCAAATCTAAAAATGTAAAACAGAACACCAAAGAAAATGAACTACAATGACAAATGATTTTTTAAAGAACTCAAAAACCTAAGAAATAAATTGAGAAACCTGTCTAACCAAAAACATAGAGTCACGGAAATCCTGAGCCTACGTCTTCACTATAGTGAATCACTAAAACAATATAGAAATACACTACGGAAAAAGAAGAAGCCGCATGTCAGAAATCAGCTCAATGTAATTGAAGAATCCATAGACTCTAACCACTTCTGGGAAAAATGGAAAACACTAAACAAACAACAATACAACAAAAATATCTATCCAAAATGGAGATGATGATGTCCTGTATGTACTGTATGTCCTGTATGTCCTGTATGTCCTGTATGTCCTGTATGTACTGTATGTCCTGTATGTACTGTATGTACTGTATGTCCTGTATGTACTGTATGTACTGTATGTCCTGTATGTCCTGTATGTACTGTATGTCCTGTATGTCCTGTATGTCCTGTATGTACTGTATGTCCTGTATGTACTGTATGTACTGTATGTACTGTATGTCCTGTATGTACTGTATGTACTGTATGTACTGTATGTCCTGTATGTACTGTATGTCCTGTATGTACTGTATGTACTGTATGTACTGTATGTACTGTATGTACTGTATGTACTGTATGTACTGTATGGGTAAACCACTTCTCCAATCTTTTTGGCTCTATAACAAAGAACAAATAGCAAAAACATATACATCAAATACAAATCTTAGAATCAACTATTAAAGACGACCAGAACCCACTGGATTCTCCAATCACCTTGAATGAACTACAGGGCAAAATAAAAACCAATCCAACCCAAAAAGGCCTGTGGTGTTGATGGTATCCTCAATGAAATGATCAAAATATACAGACAACAAATTCCAATTGGCTATACTAAAACTTATTAACATCATCTTTAGATCTGGCATCTTCCCCAATATTTGGAACCAAGAAGTGATAACCCCAATCCACAAAAGTGGAGATAAATTTGTCCCCAATAACTACCGTGGGATATGCATCAACAACAACCTTGGGAGAATCCTCTGCATTATCATTAACAGCAGACTCATACATTTCCTCAGTGAAAACAATGTGAGCAAACGTCAAATGTGTACTAGTCTACTGTTTGCTGATGATCTGGTGCTTCTATCCCCAACCAGGAGGGCCTACAGCAGCATCTAGATCTTCTGCAGAGATTCTGTCAGACCTGGGTCCTGACAGTAAATCTCAGTAAGATCAAAATAATGGTGTTCCAAAAAAGGTCCAGTCGCCAGGACCACAAATGCAAATTCCATCTAGACACTTTTGCCTTAGAGCACAAACAAAACTATACATATACATACGTTGGCCTAAACAGCAGCGCCACAGGTAACTTCCACAAAGCTGTGAATGATCTGAGAAGGCAAGAAGGGCATTCTATGCCATAAAGAGGAACATAAAATTCGACATACCAATTAGGATCTGGCTAAAAAATACTCAAATCAGTTCTAGAACCCATTGCCCTTTATGGTTGTGAGGTCTGGGGTCACCAACCAAGAATTCACAAAATGGGACAAACTACATGAGACTGCATAATTCTGCAAAAATATCCTCTGAGTACAACGTAAAATACCAAATAATGCATACAGAGCAGAATTAGGCCAATACCCGCTAATTATCAAAATCTAGAAAATAGATCCCCAGCATAGCAACACAATTAGACCCAACCAAATCATGAGACAACAAAAAGATAATTACTTGACACATTGGAAAGAATGAACAAAAAAACTGAGCAAACTAGAATGCTATTTGGCCCTAAACAGAGAGTACACAGCGGCAGAATACCTGACCACTGTGACTGACCCAAACTGAAGCAAAGCTTTGACTATGTACAGACTCAGTGAGCATAGCCTTGCTATTGAGAAAGGCTGCCGTAGGCAGACCTGGTTCTCAAGAGAAGACAGGCTATGTGCACACTGCCCACAAAATGAGGTGGAAACTGAGCTGCACTTAATCTCCTGCCAAATGTATGACCATATTAGAGACACATATTTCCCTCAGATTACAGAGAGAGAGAGAGAGAGAGCGAGAGAGAGAGCGAGAGAGAGAGGGAGAGAGCGAAAGTGAGACAGACAGACAGACAGACAGACAGACAGACAGACAGACAGACAGACAGACAGACAGACAGACAGACAGACAGACAGACAGACAGAGCCAGACAGAGAGGGGTGAGAGACAGAGAGAGAGAGAGAGAGAGAGAGAGAGAGAGAGAGAGAGAGATTACACAATTTTGATATACTCCCATATCTGTTGGGTGAAAATACAACCCATTTAAGTTGATTTATTTTCCCTATTGTACTTTAACTATTTGCACATCGTTACAACACTGTATATTGATGTAACGTGACATTTAGAACTTATGTGAGTGTGATGTTTCCTGTTCATATTATTGTTTATTTCACTTTTGTTTATATTCTACTTCACTTGCTTTGGCAATGTTCACATATGTTTCCCATGTCAATAAATCCCCTTGAATTAAATTGAATATAATTGAGAGGGAGAGAGAGTCTGAGAAAGAGAGACAGAGAGAGAGAGAGAGAGAGAGAGAGAGAGAGAGACAGAGACAGACAAAGAAAGAGAGAGAGAGAGAGAGAGAGGGGGGGAAGTGAGAGAGAGAAAGAGACAGAGAGAGAGTGAGAGAGGGAGGAGAGAGAGAGAGAGATAGAGAGAGAGAGGGAGAGAGAGACAGAGACAGACAGAGAGAGAGAGAGAGGGAGAGAGAGACAGAGACAGACAAAGAGAGAGAGAGAGAGAGAGAGAGAGAGAGAGAGGGAGAGAGCGAGAGTGAGACAGACAGACAGACAGACAGACAGACAGACAGACAGACAGACAGACAGACAGACAGACAGACAGACAGACAGACAGACAGACAGAGACAGAGCCAGACAGAGAGGGGTAAGCGTGAGAGACAGAGAGAGAGAGGGAGAGAGAGAGAGTCAGAGAGACAGAGAGACATAGAGACAGAGAGAGACAGAGAGACATAGAGACAGAGAGAGACAGAGAGTGAGAGACAGAGAGAGAGAGAGATATGCATGTACTTCAGTTTTCCCCAGAGCCTTTAAGGATTCCAGGCATTATTACTGTACTGTGTAATGGAGTTGCCTGTGTCTCCACAAGGACACTATGTCCTGCTACAGATGTCTCCACAATGACACAAAGTCCTGCTACAGATGTCTCCACAAGGACACTATGCCCTGCTACAGATGTCTCCACAATGACATTTACATCATTACATTTACATTTAAGTCATTTAGCAGACGCTCTTATCCAGAGCGACTTACAAATTGGTGCGTTCACCTTATGACATCCAGTGGAACAGCCACTTTACAATAGTGCATCTAAATCTTTTAAGGGGCGGGGGGTGAGAAGGATTACTTTATCCTATCCTAGGTATTCCTTAAAGAGGTGGGGTTTCAGGTGTCTCCGGAAGGTGGTGATTGACTCCGCTGTCCTGGCGTCGTGAGGGAGTTTGTTCCACCATTGGGGGGCCAGAGCAGCGAACAGTTTTGACTGGGCTGAGCGGGAACTGTACTTCCTCAGTGGTAGGGAGGCTGCTACAGATGTCTCCACTATGTCCTGCTACAGATGTCTCCACAATGACCCTTGTTTAGATGTGTATGCCCTGCTACAGATGTCTCCACTATGCCCTGCTACAGATGTCTCCACAATGACACTATGCCCTGCTACAGATGTCTCCACAAGGACACTATGTCCTGCTACAGATGTCTCCACAATGACACAATGTCCTGCTACAGACTCCACAAGGACCTATGTGGACAGATGTCTCCACAATGACACTATGTCCTGCTACAGATGTCTCCACAATGACACTATGTGGGACAGATGTCTGAACACTATGCCCTGCTACAGATGTCTCCACTATGCCCTGCTACAGATGTCTCTGACACTATGAGTTGTAGGGGTTTAGATGTCTCCACATGGCACAGATGTCCCAGCCAACAGATGTTGCAGTAATCACAGATGGGAGATGACAAGTGACACTATGTAGGACCAGATGTCTCCACAATGACACTATGTCCTGTGTGAGGCAGATGTCTCCACAATGACACTATGTCCTGCTACTCCACTGCTACAGATGTTGTATGTCCTGAGCATGAACCCACAATGACACTATGTCCTGCTACAGATGTCTCCACAATGACACTATGTCCTGCTACAGATGTCTCCAGGATGACACTATGCCACAGATGTCTCCACTTAGCGCTCTGGGACAGATGTCTCCACAATGGAGTTGTCAGATGTCTCCGTGATGCCCTGCAGATGTCTCCACAATGGACACTATGTCCTGGCAGTCCTTCCCGGGATGGAAGACACATGTCCTCCGTCTTGCCAGATGTCTCAGCTATGAGGTACAGATGATCCACGTCAGATCCACACTGATGTATGTCTGCAGATGTCTCCACAATGACACTATGTCCTGCTACAGATGTCTCACACATGTCCTGGTCATCAGATGTCCTGGGAATGTCTCCAGACACTATGAGCTACAGATGTCTCCACAATGTGTGTGTCTGCATAGCAATGATAGGCTACAGATGTCTCCCATGTATGCCCTGCTGACAGATGCCAAGTGACTTGTCTACAGATGTCTACGATGACATATGTCCTGCTACAGATGTCTCCACAAGACACTATGTCCCTACAGGGACGCCAGTGGTGAGATGTCCGCTACAGATGGTCCACTATGTCCTGCTACAGATGTCTCCACCACAATGTCACCTACAGATGTCTCCACAAGGACACTATGCGACCAGATGTCTATGTCCTGACAGATGTCTCCACAATGACACATGTCCTGCAGATGGACACAATGTCCTGCTACAGATGTCTCCACAATGACACTCGTCCTGCTACAGATGTCTCCACAATGGGTACAGATGTCTCCACAAGGATCTGATGGTTCACAGATGTCTCCACAATGACACATGTCCTGACAGATGTCTCCACAAGGATGAGAGCAGAGGATGTCTCCAGAGTTATGTCCTGCTAGCAGATGTCTCCACAAGGACACTATGCCCTGCTACAGATGTCTCCACAATGACACATGTCCTCTACAGATGTTGAATGACACTATGTCTTGAAACCACTGATTTGGATCAGAAGGTCATTGTCCTGCTACAGATGTCTCCACAATGACACTATGTCCTGGGAGATGCTCCACAAGGACACTATGCCCTGCTACAGATGTTCCACAATGACAGTATGTCCTGCTACAGATGTCTCCAAAAGACACTATGTCCTGCTACAGATGTCTCCACAATGACACTATGTCCTGTACAGATGTCTCCCACATCGGATGTCTCCACAATGTGTATGTTACAGATTTCACAAGGGGTGCAACAGATGTCTCAATGCTCTCTTGACAGATGTCGGAAGGGACACTATGTCCTGCGGTCAGGGATGATGTTGATGAGCCACAATGACACTATGGACAGATGTCTCCTGGAAATGTCTGCTACAGATGTCTCCACAATGACAGGATGGGGATAGGGTCAGATGTCTCCACTATGGTTGTTGGGCGGCCAGCCGTATGCCCTGCTACAGATGTTCATCTGGACAGATGTCTCCACAGGAGAAAGAGGTCCTGCACAGATGGTACTATGGGCAGATGTCTCAGCAGAACTATGCGGTGTCGATGTTGACTTATGCAACACTATGGATACAGATGTCTCGACCTTCTTTTCAAAATGGTTGTCTCCACAAGTCATCTGCAGAGATGTCTCCAGGAGGAGGGGGATGTCCTGGGACAGATGTCTTCAGATGAGGGATGGACAGATGTCTCCACAATGAGCTACAGATTCCTAGGGTTACAATGTCCTGCAGATGTCTCCACAATGACACTATGTCCTTAGAGTGGTCCAAAGTGACACTATGTCCTGCACAGATGTCTCCACAGAGGAAAATGTCCTGCTACAGATGTCTCCAGGGATGTCCTGAAAGGATGCCAGGTCCTATGTCCTGCTACAGATGTTTTCACTCCATTTCCAGATGTCTCCACTATGCCCTGCTACAGATGTCTCCACTGTTCTGCTACAGATGTCTCCACAATGACACTATGTCCTGTACAGATGTCTCCACGGATGTCCGGGAGGGATGGACTATGTCCTGCCAGATGTCTCCAGGGGACACTATGTCCTGCTACAGATGTCCACAATGACACAATGATGCAGTCTCCACAAGGACAGAGGAGGTTGACAGGAGGCAGAATCAGGACATATGTTGGACAGATGTTTGAGCAGAGTGAAGAGATCCACAAGGATGGAAGAGGACAGATGTAGCGAGGGAGAGATGTCCTGCGACAGATGTTGGGACACTATGGGACACTATGTCCTGCTACAGATGTCTCCACAAGGACACTATGTCCTGCTACAGATGTCTCCACAATGACACTATGTCCTGCTACAGATGTCTCCACAATGACACTATGTCCTGACAGATGTCTCCACAATGACACTATATCCTGCTACAGATGTCTCCACAATGACACTATGTCCTGCTACAGATGTCTCCACTATGTCCTGCTACAGATGTCTCCACTATGTCCTGCTACAGATGTCTCCACAATGACACTATGTCCTGCTACAGATGTCTCCACAATGTCCTGCTACAGATGTCTCCACAATGACACTATGTCCTGCTACAGATGTCTCCACTATGTCCTGCTACAGATGTCTCCACAATGACACTATATCCTGCTACAGATGTCTCCACAATGACACAATGTCCTGCTACAGATGTCTCCACAAGGACACTATGTCCTGCTACAGATGTCTCCACAATGACACTATGTCCTGCTACAGATGTCTCCACAATGACACTATGTCCTGCTACAGATGTCTCCACAATGACACTATGTCCTGCTATAGATGTCTCCACTATGTCCTGCTACAGATGTCTCCACAATGACACTATGCCCTGCTACAGATGTCTCCACTATGCCCTGCTACATATGTCTCCACTATGCCCTGCTACAGATGTCTCCACAATGACACTATGCCCTGCTACAGATGTCTCCACAAGGACACTATGTCCTGCTACAGATGTCTCCACTATGTCCTGCTACAGATGTCTCCACTATGTCCTGCTACAGATGTCTCCAAAATGACACTATGTCCTGCTACAGATGTCTCCACTATGTCCTGCTACAGATGTCTCCACTATGTCCTGCTACAGATGTCTCCACAATGACACTATGTCCTGCTACAGATGTCTCCACAATGACACTATGTCCTGCTACAGATGTCTCCACAATGACACTATGTCCTGCTACAGATGTCTCCACAATGACACTATGTCCTGCTACAGATGTCTCCACAATGTCCTGCTACAGATGTCTCCACAATGACACTATGTCCTGCTACAGATGTCTCCACAATGACACTATGTCCTGCTACAGATGTCTCCACAATGACACTATGTCCTGCTACAGATGTCTCCACTATGTCCTGCTACAGATGTCTCCACAATGACACTATGTCCTGCTACAGATGCCTCCACAATGACACTATGTCCTGCTACAGATGTCTCCACAATGACACTATGTCCTGCTACAGATGTCTCCACTATGTCCTGCTACAGATGTCTCCACAATGACACTATGTCCTGCTACAGATGCCTCCACAATGACACTATGTCCTGCTACAGATGTCTCCACAATTACACTATGTCCTGCTACAGATGTCCCCACAATGACACAATGTCCTGCTACAGATGTCTCCACAATGACACTATGTCCTGCTACAGATGTCTCCACAATGACACTATGTCCTGCTACAGATGTCTCCACAATGACACTATGTCCTGCTACAGATGCCTCCACAATGACACTATGTCCTGCTACAGATGTCTCCACTATGTCCTGCTACAGATGTCTCCACAATGACACTATGTCCTGCTACAGATGCCTCCACAATGACACTATGTCCTGCTACAGATGCCTCCACAATGACACTATGTCCTGCTACAGATGTCCCCACAATGACACTATGTCCTGCTACAGATGTCTCCACTATGTCCTGCTACAGATGTCTCCACAAGGACACTATGTCCTGCTACAGATGTCTCCACTATGTCCTCCTACAGATGTCTCCACAATGACACAATGTCCTGCTACAGATGTCTCCACAAGGACACTATGTCCTGCTACAGATGTCTCCACTATGTCCTGCTACAGATGTCTCCACAATGACACAATGTCCTGCTACAGATGTCTCAACAAGGACACTATGTCCTGCTACAGATGTCTCCACAATGACACTATGTCCTGCTACAGATGCCTCCACAATGACACTATGTCCTGCTACAGATGTCCCCACAATGACACTATGTCCTGCTAGAGATGTCTCCACTATGTCCTGCTACAGATGTCTCCACAAGGACACTATGTCCTGCTACAGATGTCTCCACAAGGACACTATGTCCTGCTACAGATGTCTCCACTATGTCCTGCTACAGATGTCTCACAATGACACAGATGTCCTGCTACAGATGTCTCCACAATGACACTATGTCCTGCTACAGATGTCCACTATGTCCCACAGATGTCCCCACAATCTCCACTATGTCCTGCTACAGATGTCTCCACAAGGACACTATGTCCTGCTACAGATGTCTCCACAAGGACACTATGTCCTGCTACAGATGTCTCCACTATGTCCTGCTACAGATGTCTCCACAATGACACTATGTCCTGCTACAGATGTCCCCACAATGACACAATGTCCTGCTACAGATGTCTCCACAATGACACTATGTCCTGCTACAGATGTCTCCACAAGGACACTATGTCCTGCTACAGATGTCTCCACTATGTCCTGCTACAGATGTCTCCACAATGACACTATGTCCTGCTACAGATGTCTCCACTATGTCCTGCTACAGATGTCTCCACAAGGACACTATGTCCTGCTACAGATGTCTCCACTATGTCCTGCTACAGATGTCTCCACAATGACACAATGTCCTGCTACAGATGTCTCAACAAGGACACTATGTCCTGCTACAGATGTCTCCACAATGACACAATGTCCTGCTACAGATGCCTCCACAATGACACTATGTCCTGCTACAGATGTCCCCACAATGACACTATGTCCTGCTACAGATGTCTCCACTATGTCCTGCTACAGATGTCTCCACAAGGACACTATGTCCTGCTACAGATGTCTCCACTGACATGTCCTGCTACAGATGTCTCCACAATGACACAATGTCCTGCTACAGATGTCTCCACAAGGACACTATGTCCTGCTACAGATGTCTCTGCTACAGATGTCTCCACAATGACACTATGTCCTGCTACAGATGTCTCCACAATGACACAATGTCCTGCTACAGATGTCTCACAAGGACACTATGTCCTGCTACAGATGTCTCCACAATGACACAATGTCCTGCTACAGATGTCTCCACAAGGACACTATGCCCTGCTACAGATGTCTCCACAATGACACAATGTCCTGCTACAGATGTCTCCACAAGGACACTATGTCCTGCTACAGATGTCTCCACTATGTCCTGCTACAGATGTCTCCACAATGACACAATGTCCTGCTACAGATGTCTCCACAAGGACACTATGTCCTGCTACAGATGTCTCCACAATGACACAATGTCCTGCTACAGATGTCTCCACAAGGACACTATGCCCTGCTACAGATGTCTCCACAATGACACAATGTCCAGCTACAGATGTCTCCACAAGGACACTATGTCCTGCTACAGATGTCTCCACAATGACACTATGTCCTGCTACAGATGTCTCCACAAGGACACTATGTCCTGCTACAGATGTCTCCACAATGACACAATGTCCTGCTACAGATGTCTCCACAAGGACACTATGTCCTGCTACAGATGTCTCCACAATGACACTATGTCCTGCTACAGATGTCTCCACAATGACACTATGTCCTGCTACAGATGTCTCCACAATGACACTATGTCCTGCTACAGATGTCTCCACTATGTCCTGCTACAGATGTCTCCACAATGACACTATGTCCTGCTACAGATGTCTCCACAATGACACTATGTCCTGCTACAGATGTCTCCACTATGTCCTGCTACAGATGTCTCCACAATGACACTATGTCCTGCTACAGA
The DNA here is from genome assembly GCF_034236695.1 of Oncorhynchus nerka. NCBI lineage: Eukaryota > Metazoa > Chordata > Actinopteri > Salmoniformes > Salmonidae > Oncorhynchus > Oncorhynchus nerka. The sequence goes on along the minus strand of NC_088410.1, from coordinate 99,391,376 downwards.
TGTCTCCACAATGTCCTGCTACAGATGTCTCCACAATGACACTATGTCCTGCTGCAGATGTCTCCACAATGACACTATGTCCTGCTACAGATGTCTCCACAATGACACTATGTCCTGCTACAGATGTCTCCACTATGTCCTGCTACAGATGTCTCCACAATGACACTATGTCCTGCTACAGATGTCTCCACAATGACACAATGTCCTGCTACAGATGTCTCCACAAGGACACTATGTCCTGCTACAGATGTCTCCACAATGACACTATGTCCTGCTACAGATGTCTCCACAATGACACTATGTCCTGCTACAGATGTCTCCACAATGACACAATGTCCTGCTACAGATGTCTCCACAAGGACACTATGTCCTGCTACAGATGTCTCCACAATGACACAATGTCCTGCTACAGATGTCTCCACAAGGACACTATTTCCTGCTACAGATGTCTCCACAATGACACCATGTCCTGCTACAGATGTCTCCACAATGACACTATGTCCTGCTACAGATGTCTCCACAATGACACTATGCCCTGCTACAGATGTCTCCACTATGCCCTGCTACAGATGTCTCCACAATGACACTATGCCCTGCTACAGATGTCTCCACAAGGACACTATGTCCTGCTACAGATGTCTCCACTATGTCCTGCTACAGATGTCTCCACAATGACACTATGTCCTGCTACAGATGTCTCCACAATGTCCTGCTACAGATGTCTCCACAATGACACTATGTCCTGCTGCAGATGTCTCCACAATGACACTATGTCCTGCTACAGATGTCTCCACAATGACACTATGTCCTGCTACAGATGTCTCCACTATGTCCTGCTACAGATGTCTCCACAATGACACTATGTCCTGCTACAGATGTCTCCACAATGACACAATGTCCTGCTACAGATGTCTCCACAAGGACACTATGTCCTGCTACAGATGTCTCCACAATGACACTATGTCCTGCTACAGATGTCTCCACAATGACACTATGTCCTGCTACAGATGTCTCCACAATGACACTATGTCCTGCTACAGATGTCTCCACTATGTCCTGCTACAGATGTCTCCACAATGACACTATGCCCTGCTACAGATGTCTCCACTATGCCCTGCTACAGATGTCTCCACTATGCCCTGCTACAGATGTCTCCACAATGACACTATGCCCTGCTACAGATGTCTCCACAAGGACACTATGTCCTGCTACAGATGTCTCCACTATGTCCTGCTACAGATGTCTCCACAATGACACTATGTCCTGCTACAGATGTCTCCACTATGTCCTGCTACAGATGTCTCCACAATGACACTATGTCCTGCTACAGATGTCTCCACAATGACACTATGTCCTGCTACAGATGTCTCCACTATGTCCTGCTACAGATGTCTCCACAATGACACTATGTCCTGCTACAGATGTCTCCACAATGACACTATGTCCTGCTACAGATGTCTCCACAATGACACTATGTCCTGCTACAGATGTCTCCACAATGTCCTGCTACAGATGTCTCCACAATGACACTATGTCCTGCTACAGATGTCTCCACTATGTCCTGCTACAGATGTCTCCACAAGGACACTATGCCATGCTACAGATGTCTCCACAATGACACAATGTCCTGCTACAGATGTCTCCACAAGGACACTATGTCCTGCTACAGATGTCCACAATGACACTGTCCCACTATGTCCTGCTACAGATGTCTCCACAATGACACAATGTCCTGCTACAGATGTCTCCACAAGGACACTATGTCCTGCTACAGATGTCTCCACAATGACACAATGTCCTGCTACAGATGTCTCCACAAGGACACTATGTCCTGCTACAGATGTCTCCACAAGGACACTATGTCCTGCTACAGATGTCTCCACAATGACCCTATGTCCTGATACAGATGTCTCCACTATGTCCTGCTACAGATGTCTCCACAAGGACACTATGTCCTGCTACAGATGTCTCCACAATGACACTATGTCCTGCTACAGATGTCTCCACAATGACACTATGTCCTGCTACAGATGTCTCCACTATGTCCTGCTACAGATGTCTCCACAATGACACTATGACCTTCTACAAGCTATAGTCACATGCCTATAAAATAGCGAAAGTGAAAAAGAAAGGCAAATGCTTCGTTGTTTATGGGTGCAGTATGAATTTCATCATCGTGAATTGTATTGTAATGTAATATATTGTCATGTATTGTATTGTAATGTAATGTACTGTATTGTATTGTACTGTATTCTATTGTAATGTATTGTAATGTATTGTAATGTATTGTATTGTAATGTATTGTATTGTAATGTATCGTCATGTATTGTAATGTAATGAATTGTATTGTAATGTATTGTAATGTAATGTATTATATTGTAATGTAATGTATTGTAATGCATTGTAATGTAATGTATTGTAATGTAATGTAATGTATTGTATTGTAATGTAATGTATTGTATTGTAATGTAATGTATTGTAATTTAATGTAATGTATTGTATTGTAATGTAATGTATTGTAATTTAATGTAATGTATTGTATTGTATTGTAATGTATTGTAATGTAATGTATTATATTGTAATGTATTGTATTGTAATGTAATGTATTGTAATGTAATGTAATGTATTGTAATGCATTGTAATGTAATGTATTGTAATGTAATTTAATGTAATGTATTGTATTGTAATGCATTGTAATGTAATGTAATGTATTGTATTGTAATGTAATGTATTGCATTGTAATGTATTGTATTGTAATGTATTGTATTGTAATGTATTGCATTGTAATGTATTGCATTGTAATGTATTGTATTGTAATGTAATGTATCGGCATGTATTGTCATGTATTGTAATGTATTGGATTGTATTGGATTGCATTGTAATGTATTGGATTGTATTGGATTGCATTGTAATGTATTGTATTGTATTGGATTGCATTGTAATGTAAATTATTGTATTGCATTGTATTGTATTGTCATGTATTGTCATGTATTGTAATGTATTGGATTGCATTGTAATGTATTGTATTGTAATGTATTGTAATGTATTGTATTGTAATGTATTGTAATGTATTGTATTGTATTGTAATGTATTATATTGTAATGTATTGCATTGTATTGTATTGCATTGTATTGTAATGTATTGTAATGTAATGTATTGTATTGTAAATTATTGTATTGTAATGTATTGTAATGTAATGTAATGTATTGTAATGTAATGTATTGTATTGTAATGTATTGTAATGTATTGTATTGTAATGTATTGTAATGTAATGTATTGTATTGTAAATTATTGTATTGTAATGTATTGTAATGTAATGTAATGTAATGTATTGTAATGTAAATTATTGTATTGTAATGTATTGTATTGTAATGTATTGTCATGTATTGCCATGTATTGTATTGCAATGTATTGTATTGCATTGTAATATATTGTAATGCATTGTAATGTATCGTCATGTATTGTATGGTAATGTATTGTCATGTATTGTATCGTCATGTATTGTACTGTAATGTATTGTAATGTATTGTATTGTATTGTAATGTATTGCATTGTATTGTATTGCATTGTATTGTAATGTATTGTATTGTATTGTACTGTATTGCATTGTATTGTATTGTATTGTAATGTATTGTGTTGTATTGCATTGTATTGTAATGTATTGTCATGTACTGTATTGCAATATATTGTATTGCATTGTAATATATTGTAATGCATTGTAATGTATCGTCATGTATTGTATTGTATTGTAATGTATTGTATTGTATTGAAATGTGTTGTAATGTGTTGTCATGTATTGTATTGTATTGTAATGTATTGTATTGTAATGTATTGTAATGTATTGTATTGTATTGTAATGTATTGTAATGTATTGTATTGTATTGTATTGTATTGTATTGTATTGTAATGTATTGTATTGTATTATATTGTAATATATTGTAATGTATTGTAATGTGTTGTCATGTATTGTATTGTATTGTAATGTATTGTACTGTAATGTATTGCATTGTATTGTATTGCATTGTATTGTAATGTATTGTATTGTATTGTACTGTATTGCATTGTATTGTATTGTATTGTAATGTATTGTGTTGTATTGCATTGTATTGTAATGTATTGTCATGTACTGTATTGCAATATATTGTATTGCATTGTAATATATTGTAATGCATTGTAATGTATCGTCATGTATTGCATTGTATTGTAATGTATTGTACTGTAATGTATTGCATTGTATTGTATTGCATTGTATCGTCATGTATTGTATTGTATTGCATTGTATTGTATTGTAATGTGTTGTAATGTGTTGTATTGTATTGTATTGTAATGTATTGTAATGTATTGCATTGTATTGTATTGCATTGTATTGTAATGTACTGTATTGTATTGTACTGTATTGCATTGTATTGTATTGTATTGTAATGTATTGTAATGTATTGTATTGTTTGTATTGTAATGTATTGTAATGTATTGTATTGTATTGTACTGTAATGTATTATAGTGTATGGTAATAAGGTGTTTGTTTCCCTCTCTCGTCTCGTAAGTATTGTGCAGCTTGATAGTGAACCAAGTGGCAGGGTTGATGATTTGTTGTTTTTATAATTAGGACTGGGCCCTTGAGAACAGATGTTTAATTTCCTTAACCTTAGTTTAACATAAAAAGCCTTCCTGTCACTGATTTCAAAGTTGCGACCCTATTAAAAACATGGCATTAAATTGCATGGCATGTCTGAAAGGTTGAATAGCCTGAGTCTATCTGAATATGAGTATTCAGACACGAGTAACTGTCATGAATATGAGTATTCAGACACGAGTAACTGTCATGAATATGAGTATTCAGACACGAGTAACTGTCATGAATATGAGTATTCAGACACGAGTAACTGTCATGAATATGAGTATTCAGACACGAGTAACTGTCATGAATATGAGTATAACATAAACTAACGGCTAAACATTGTCTCGAATCTAAAATGAACATGACATTCATATTCCTGAAATGCAAAAAAAATAAAATATTATCTTATTTTACATTTACACGTCTGTCATTTATTAACAAACACTTCTAATACAAAACATAACATGTAACTTCTAAGTCCAGCACCAACCTCAGTACACTGTAGGGCTTCTAGGGCACCAACCTCAGTACACTGTAGGGCTTCTAGGGCACCAACCTCAGTACACTGTAGGGCTTCTAGGGCACCAACCTCAGTACACTGTAGGGCTTCTAGGGCACCAACCTCAGTACACTGTAGGGCTTCTAGGGCACCAACCTCAGTACACTGTAGGGCTTCTAGGGAACCAACCTCAGTACACTGTAGGGCTTCTAGGGCACCAACCTCAGTACACTGTAGGGCTTCTAGGGCACCAACCTCAGTACACTGTAGGGCTTCTAGGGCACCAACCTCAGTACACTGTAGGGCTTCTAGGGCACCAACCTCAGTACACTGTAGGGCTTCTAGGGAACCAACCTCAGTACACTGTAGGGGCTTCTAGGGGGCACCAACCTCAGTACACTGTAGGGCTTCTAGGGCACCAACCTCAGTACACTGTAGGGCTTCTAGGGCACCAACCTCAGTACACTGTAGGGCTTCTAGGGAACCAACCTCAGTACACTGTAGGGCTTCTAGGGAACCAACCTCAGTACACTGTAGGGCTTCTAGGGCACCAACCTCAGTACACTGTAGGGCTTCTAGGGCACCAACCTCAGTACACTGTAGGGCTTCTAGGGAACCAACCTCAGTACACTGTAGGGCTTCTAGGGAACCAACCTCAGTACACTGTAGGGCTTCTAGGGAACCAACCTCAGTACACTGTAGGGCTTCTAGGGAACCAACCTCAGTACACTGTAGGGCTTCTAGGGAACCAACCTCAGTACACTGTAGGGCTTCTAGGGAACCAACCTCAGTACACTGTAGGGCTTCTAGGGAACCAACCTCAGTACACTGTAGGGCTTCTAGGGCACCAACCTCAGTACACTGTAGGGCTTCTAGGGAACCAACCTCAGTACACTGTAGGGCTTCTAGGGAACCAACCTCAGTACACTGTAGGGCTTCTAGGGAACCAACCTCAGTACACTGTAGGGCTTCTAGGGAACCAACCTCAGTACACTGTAGGGCTTCTAGGGAACCAACCTCAGTACACTGTAGGGCTTCTAGGGAACCAACCTCAGTACACTGTAGGGCTTCTAGGGAACCAACCTCAGTACACTGTAGGGCTTCTAGGGAACCAACCTCAGTACACTGTAGGGCTTCTAGGGAACCAACCTCAGTACACTGTAGGGCTTCTAGGGAACCAACCTCAGTACACTGTAGGGCTTCTAGGGCACCAACCTCAGTACACTGTAGGGCTTCTAGGGAACCAACCTCAGTACACTAGGGCTTCTAGGAACCAACCTCAGTACTTCTAGGGAACCAACCTCAGTACACTGTAGGGCTTCTAGGGCACCAACCTCAGTACACTGTAGGGCTTCTAGGGAACCAACCTCAGTACACTGTAGGGCTTCTAGGGAACCAACCTCAGTACACTGTAGGGCTTCTAGGGCACCAACCTCAGTACACTGTAGGGCTAGGGCACCAACCTCAGTACACTAGGGCACCAACCTCAGTACACTGTAGGGCTTCTAGGGAACCAACCTCAGTACACTGTAGGGCTTCTAGGGAACCAACCTCAGTACACTGTAGGGCTTCTAGGGAACCAACCTCAGTACACTGTAGGGCTTCTAGGGAACCAACCTCAGTACACTGTAGGGCTTCTAGGGAACCAACCTCAGTACACTGTAGGGCTTCTAGGGAACCAACCTCAGTACACTGAACCAACCTCAGTACAGGGCTTCTAGGGAACCAACCTCAGTACACTGTAGGGCTTCTAGGGAACCAACCTCAGTACACTGTAGGGCTTCTAGGGCACCAACCTCAGTACACTGTAGGGCTTCTAGGGCACCAACCTCAGTACACTGTAGGGCTTCTAGGGAACCAACCTCAGTACACTGTAGGGCTTCTAGGGCACCAACCTCAGTACACTGTAGGGCTTCTACCAACCTCAGTACACTGTAGGGCTTCTAGGGAACCAACCTCAGTACACTGTAGGGCTTCTAGGGAACCAACCTCAGTACACTGTAGGGCTTCTAGGGAACCAACCTCAGTACACTGTAGGGCTTCTAGGGAACCAACCTCAGTACACTGTAGGGCTTCTAGGGAACCAACCTCAGTACACTGTAGGGCTTCTAGGGCACCAACCTCAGTACACTGTAGGGCTTCTAGGGCACCAACCTCAGTACACTGTAGGGCTTCTAGGGCACCAACCTCAGTACACTGTAGGGCTTCTAGGGCACCAACCTCAGTACACTGTAGGGCTTCTAGGGCACCAACCAGTCAGTAGGGCACCAACACTCAGTAGGGCTTCTAGGGCACCAACCTCAGTACACTGTAGGGCTTCTAGGGAACCAACCTCAGTACACTGTAGGGCTTCTAGGGAACCAACCTCAGTACACTGTAGGGCTTCTAGGGCACCAACCTCAGTACACTGTAGGGCTTCTAGGGAACCAACCTCAGTACACTGTAGGGCTTCTAGGGCACCAACCTCAGTACACTGTAGGGCTTCTAGGGCACCAACCTCAGTACACTGTAGGGCTTCTAGGGCAACCAACCTCAGTACACTGTAGGGCTTCTAGGGCACCAACCTCAGTACACTGTAGGGCTTCTAGGGAACCAACCTCAGTACACTGTAGGGCTTCTAGGGCACCAACCTCAGTACACTGTAGGGCTTCTAGGGCACCAACCTCAGTACACTGTAGGGCTTCTAGGGAACCAACCAACCTCAGTACACTGTAGGGCTTCTAGGGCACCAACCTCAGTACACTGTAGGGCTTCTAGGGAACCAACCTCAGTACACTGTAGGGCTTCTAGGGGGCACCAACCTCAGTACACTGTAGGGCTTCTAGGGCACCAACCTCAGTACACTGTAGGGCTTCTAGGGAACCAACCTCAGTACACTGTAGGGCTTCTAGGGCACCAAACCTCAGCACCAACCTCAGTACACTGTAGGGCTTCTAGGGAACCAACCTCAGTACACTGTAGGGCTTCTAGGGAACCAACCTCAGTACACTGTAGGGCTTCTAGGGAACCAACCTCAGTACACTGTAGGGCTTCTAGGGAACCAACCTCAGTACACTGTAGGGCTTCTAGGGCACCAACCTCAGTACACTGTAGGGCTTCTAGGGCACCAACCTCAGTACACTGTAGGGCTTCTAGGGAACCAACCTCAGTACACTGTAGGGCTTCTAGGGCACCAACCTCAGTACACTGTAGGGCTTCTAGGGCACCAACCTCAGTACACTGTAGGGCTTCTAGGGCACCAACCTCAGTACACTGTAGGGCTTCTAGGGCACCAACTCAGTACACTGTAGGGCTTCAGGGCACCAACCTCAGTACACTGTAGGGCTTCTAGGGAACCAACCTCAGTACACTGTACTGGGGAACCAACCTCAGTACACTTAGGGCTAGGGCACCAACCTCAGTACACTGTAGGGCTTCTAGGGAACCAACCTCAGTACACTGTAGGGCTTCTAGGGCACCAACCTCAGTACACTGTAGGGCTTCAATTTCTAGGGAACCAACCTCAGTACACTGTAGGGCTTCTAGGGAACCAACCTCAGTACACTGTAGGGCTTCTAGGGCACCAACCTCAGTACACTGTAGGGCTTCTAGGGAACCAACCTCAGTACACTGTAGGGCTTCTAGGGAACCAACCTCAGTACACTGTAGGGCTTCTAGGGCACCAACCTCAGTACACTGTAGGGCTTCTAGGGGAACCAACCTCAGTACACTGTAGGGCTTCTAGGGAACCAACCTCAGTACACTGTAGGGCTTCTAGGGAACCAACCTCAGTACACTGTAGGGCTTCTAGGGCACCAACCTCAGTACACTGTAGGCTTCTAGGGCACCAACCTTAGGGCTTTAGGGAACCTAGGGCTTCTAGGGAACCAACCTCAGTACACTGTAGGGCTTCTAGGGCACCAACCTCAGTACACTGTAGGGCTTCTAGGGAACCAACCTCAGTACACTGTAGGGCTTCTAGGGAACCAACCTCAGTACACTCAGTAGGGAACCAACCTCACACTGTAGGGCTTCTAGGGAACCAACCTCAGTACACTGTAGGGCTTCTGTAGGGCTTCTAGGGCACCAACCTCAGTACACTGTAGGGCTTCTAGGGAACCAACCTCAGTACACTGTAGGGCTTACACTAGGGGGAACCAACCTCAGTACACTGTAGGGCTTCTAGGGCACCAACCTCAGTACACTGTAGGGCTTCTAGGGAACCAACCTCAGTACACTGTAGGGCTTCTAGGGAACCAACCTCAGTACACTGTAGGGCTTCTAGGGAACCAACCTCAGTACACTGTAGGGCTTCTAGGGCACCAACCTCAGTACACTGTAGGGCTTCTAGGGAACCAACCTCAGTACACTGTAGGGCTTCTAGGGAACCAACCTCAGTACACTGTAGGGCTTCTAGGGCACCAACCTCAGTACACTGTAGGGCTTCTAGGGCACCAACCTCAGTACACTGTAGGGCTTCTAGGGCACCAACCTCAGTACACTGTAGGGCTTCTAGGG
>NC_088410.1:99241762-99379262 GCF_034236695.1 Oncorhynchus nerka | reverse complement strand
CACACACACACACACACACACACACACACACACACACACACACACACACCGACCAAGGTCAAAAAAAAAGTTAACAGCACCAATTCTGCTACAGTTTCCCCCCTTTCTGTCTAGTTGCAGTTCTGCCATAGCGCTGTGCGTAGCCCACAAGGGGTATCTCACTACGAAGACACGTACCAGCCCCACATGGTGCTCTGCCACCACCAGTTAACCCCAACCCGCAGTGACGTTCCCTGGGGCAGAGACGCAGAACGACTCGGGCACAGATTTAGACTCAATTCCTCAAAATAGTGATGGTTGAAATGATTAGAGTCTCTTAACTGCTTCTCCTCATTAGGCTACAGTGACAATAATCTACTATAGCTGACAGACAGCCAGTGCTGCCCAAACGGCATCCTATTCTCTATGTAGCACGCTACTTTTTGACTAGCTCCCCATAAGGCTCTGGTCAAAAGTAGTGCACTAGGTAGCGAATATGGCGCCATTTGGAATGTTAAAAAACCCCACAATAATAACCCTGCCAGTATCACATCACTCACTGTCTGACGTTTTTTCATAAATTTTTTTTTTTATAAATAAAAACAAAAAAAAATTCCCAGTCAATCTTGTTCCAAAGCTTAGTGATATCTGTGACCGCTTGGAGACTCTACCATTCTGGGTTCATCTCTGTCTAGTAAAGACTGAGTGAGGCGAAACATAATTAGACTACCAAATGAATGGAGATGAGTAATAAAGGAGACACGCACGCACACACACACACACAGCGTCTGTCCACACACTACAGGGTGATGCTGTCCTTTACCAGGACTAGTAGACGGAGATGAGTAATAAAGGAGACAATCTGTAAAAACACACACACACACATACACACACGCACACACACACACGCGCGCACGCACACACACACACACACACACACACACGCACGCACACACACACACACACACACACACACACACACACACGCACACACACACACACACACGCGCGCGCGCACGCACACACACACACACACACACACACACTGTCCTTTACCAGGACTTGCTTTAATCGATAAAATAAGGCATTTTAGATAGGAATAATTATTATTTTTTTTTTTTTACTTGAATTTTTCCTGTAATACTAATGCTTTATTGTTAAAGTGTGTTCTTGTATTTCATAAATCTCCTTATTCAAAACGTTCCTCATCATTACAAAGAACAAGAATGGATGCATCATGTTTTAATAGCATTTCCCTGAGTAAGAAACAAACCCGGAAACTAAAATATTTCACTAAATGATGACCATTCCTCCAAAACAGTTCGGCTTTACACCTTTACACCTTTACACCTTTATACCTTTACACCTTTACACCTTTATACCTTTACACCTTTACACCTTTACACCTTTACACCTTTACACCTTGGATAATTCATCTATAGCATTTCCCTGAGTAAGAAACAAACCCGGAAATTAAAAGATTTCACAAAATAATGACCATTCCTCCAAAGCAGTTTGGCTTTACACCTTTACACCTTTACACCTTTACACATTTACACCTTTACACCTTTACACCTTTATACCTTTACACCTTTATACCTTTACACCTTTACACCTTTACACCTTTACACCTTTACACCTTTACACCTTTATACCTTTACACCTTTACACCTTTACACCTTTACACCTTTACACCTTTATACCTTTACACCTTTACACCTTTACACCTTTATACCTTTACACCTTTACACCTTTACACCTTGGATAATTCATCTATAGCATTTCCCTGAGTAAGAAACAAACCCGGAAATTAAAAGATTTCACAAAATAATGACCATTCCTCCAAAGCAGTTTGGCTTTACACCTTTACACCTTTACACATTTACACCTTTACACCTTTACACCTTTATACCTTTACACCTTTATACCTTTACACCTTTACACCTTTACACCTTTACACCTTTATACCTTTACACCTTTACACCTTTACACCTTTATACCTTTACACCTTTACACCTTTACACCTTTATACCTTTACACCTTTACACCTTTACACCTTTATACCTTTACACCTTTACACCTTTACACCTTTGGATAATTCATCTATTTCCCATCATTGGTCGTTGTGATTAATCAGAAGATCAGACGTTTATAAGCATTTCCCATCCATTACGTTGAATCAACGTGGAATAGATGTTGACTTGACATCATCCACTACAAAGTGTTCTATCTGTGACAATGACTTTAAGATCCAACAATTCCACATCTATCATGATATAGTTGAGGGACGGGGGGGGGGGGGGGGTTAAGGCATTGATATATAGTTGAGGGACGGGGTTAGGGAAATTATATACAGTTGAGGGATGAGGCTAGGGAAATTATATACAGCTGAGGGATGAGGCTAGGGAAATTATATACAGCTGAGGGATGAGGCTAGGGAAAATGTATATTGCTGAGGGATGAGGCTAAGGAAATCAAATCAAATCAAATGTTATTGGTCACATACACATGGTTAGCAGATGTGATTGTGAGTGCAGTGCTTCTACTTCCGACTGTGCAGCAATATCTAACAAGTAATCCAACAAATTCCACAACAGATAAGAGTTGATGTCGGAAGTTTACATACACCTTAGCCAAATACATTTAAACTCAGTTTTTCACAATTCCTGACATTTAATCCTAGTGAAAATTCACTGTCTTAGGTCAGTTATGATCACCACTTTATTTTAAGAACATCACATTCCCAGTGGGTCACAAGTTTACATACACTCAATATTTGGTAGCATTGCCTTTAAATTGTGTAACTTGGGTCAAACGTTTCAGGTCGCCTTCCGTAAGCTTCCCACAATAAACTGGGTGAATTTTGGCCCATTCCTCCTGAAAGAGCTGGTGTAACTGAATCAGGTTTGTCGGCCTCCTTGCCAGGGCTTTATGATAGCCACTTCAAAAATACCTTGACTTTGTTGTCCTTAAGCCATTTTGCCACAACTTTGAAAGTATGCTTGGGGTCATTGTCCATTTGGAAGACCCATTTGCGACCAAGCTTTAACTTCCTGACTGATGTCTTGAGATGTTGCTTCAATATATCCACATAAGTTTACCCTCCTCATGATGCCATCTATTTTGTGAAGCGCACCAGTCCCTCCTGCAGCAAAGCACTCCCACAACATGATGCTGCCACCCCCGTGCTTCACGGTTAGGATGGTATTCTTCGGCTTGCAATCCTCCTCCTTTTACCTCCATAATATAACGAAGGTCATTATGCTCAAACAGTTCTATTTTTGTTTCATCAGACCAGAGGACATTGCTCCAAAAAGTACGATATTAGTCCCCATGTGCAGTTGCAGACTGTAGTCTGGGTTTCTATGGCAGTTTTGGAGCAGTGGCTTCTTCCTTGCCGTGCGGCCTTTCAGGTTATGTTCATATAGGACTTGTTTTACTGTGGAAATATATCATTTTGTACATGTTTCCTCCAGCATCTTTACAAGTTATTTTGCTGTTGTTCTGGGATTGATTTGCACTTTTCGCACCAAAGTACGTTCATCTCTCCTTCCTAAGCGGTATGACGGCTGCGTGGTCCCATGGTGTTTATACTTGCTAACTATTGTTTATATAGATGGATGTGGTAGTAGCTTCAGGCGTTTGGAAATTGCTCCCAAGGATGAACCAGACTTGGCTGATTATCTTTTGATTTCCCATGATGTCAAGCAAAGAGGCACTGAGTTTGAAGGTAGGCCTTGAAATTCATCCACAGGTACACCTCCAATTGATTCAAATTATGTCAATTAGCCAGAAGCTTCTAAAGCCATGACATCATTTTCTGGAATTTTCCAAGCTGTTTAAAGGCACAGTCAACTTAGTGTATGTAAACTTCTGACCCACTGGAATTGTGATACAGTGAATTATATGTGTCTGTAAACAACTGTTGTAAAAATTACTTGTGTCATGCACAAAGTAGATGTCCTAAGCGACTTGCCAAAATTTGTGGAGTTGAAAAAACAAGTTTTAACTCCAACATAAGTGTATGTAGACGTATGACTTCAACTGTACACGCAAATCTAAGTAAAGGGATGGTATAAGAAAATATAAATATAAATACATGGATGAGCCATGACCGACCGGCATGTGTCTCATGATGCCTAAAATACACTATATACATATGAGAGGAGAAATGCAAGATATGTAAACATTATTAAAGTGACTAGTGATCCATTTATTAAATTGGCCAAGTCTGTATGTAGGCAGCAGCCTCTCTGTGATGTTTAACAGTCTGATGGCTTTGAGAAGCAATAAATAATACATCTCTCTGTCTGGTGAAGAGGTGTGTGTGGTGAAGATGTGTGTGTGGTGAAGACGTGTGTGTGGTGAAGAGGTGTGTGTGGTGAAGAGGTGTGTGTGGTGAAGATGTGTGCAAGTCTCTCTCTAGAATGGCTCCGCTGTCTCTGCTGCGCCTTCTTCACAACGCTGTCTGTGTGGGTGGACCAATTCAGTTTGTCCTGGATGTGTACGCCGAGGACCTTAACTTACTACCCTCTCCACTACTGTCCCTTTGATGTGGATAGGGGGGGGCTCCCTCTGCTGTTTCCTGAAGTCCACGACCATCTATTTTGTTTTGTTGACGTTGAGTCTGAGGTTATTTTCCTGACACCACACTCCGAGGGCCCTCACCTCCTCCCTGTAGGCCGTCTCGTCGTTGTTGGTAATCAAGCCTACCACTGTTGTGTCGTCCGCAAACTTGATGATTGAGTTGGAGGCGTGCGTGGCCACGCAGTCGTGGGTGAACAGGGAGTACAGGAGAGGGCTCAGAACGCACCCTTGTGGGGCCCCAGTGTTGAGGATCAGCGGGGTGGAGATGTTGTTGCCTACCCTCACCACCTGTGGGCGGCCCGTCAGGAAGTCCAGTACCCAGTTGCACAGGGCGGGGTCGAGACCCAGGGTCTCGAGCTTGATGATGAGCTTGGAGGGCACTATGGTGTTAAATGATGCCGAGCTGTAGTCGATGAACAGCATTCTCACATAGGTATTCCTCTTGTCCAGGTGGGTTAGGGCAGTGTGCAGTGTTGTGGCGATTGCATCGTCTTTGGACTTTTGATGCGGTAAGCGAATTAAAGTGGGTCTAGTGTGACAGGTAAGGTGGAGGTGATATGATCCTTAACTAGTCTCTCAAAGCACTTCATGATGACAGAAGTGAGTGCTACGGGGCAATAATCATTTAGTTCAGTTACCTTTGCCTTCTTGGGTACAGGAACAATGGTGGCCATCTTGAAGCATGTGGGGACAGCAGACTGGAATAGGGCGAGATTGAATATGTCCGTAAACGCACCAGCCAGCTGGTCTGCGCTTGCTCTGAGGACGCGGCTAGGGATACAGTCTGGCACGGCAGCTTTGCGAGGGTTAACACGTTTAAATGTCGTACTCACGTCGGCCACGGAGAAGGAGAGCCCACAGTAACGGGCCGCATAGGTGCTACTGTATTATCCTCAAAGCGGGCAGAGAAGGTGTTTAGTTCATCTGGAGGCAAGACCACGTTGTCCGTGACTTGGCTGGTTAACTTTTTGTAGTCCGTGATTGTCTGAAGACCCTGAAGGCCACATATGTCTCGTGTCTGAGCCGAATTGCTAATACACTTTGTCTCTATACTGACATTTTGCTTGTTTATTGCCTTGCGGAGGGAATAACTACACTGTTTGTATTCGGCCATATTCCCAGTCACCTTTCCATGGTTAAATGCAGTGGTTTGCACTTTCAGTTTTGTGTTAACGCCCCCATCTATACACTGTTTCTGGTTAGCGCAGGTTTTAATGGACACAGTGGGTACAACATCTCCTACGCACTTCCTTATAAACTCTCACACCCAATCAGTGTATAAATAAATATTATTCTCTGAGGACATGTCACAGTCCGTGTGATCAAAACAACCTTGAAGCGCGTATTCCGATTGGTCAGACAAGCATTGAATAGTCTTTATCACGGGTACATCCTTTTTGAGTTTCTGCCTATAGGAAGGAGCGAAATGGAGTCGTGGTCAGATTTGCGGCAAGGAGGGCAGGGGGATGGCCTTGTATGCATCACGGAAGACAGAGTAGCAGTTATCCAGTGTTTTGCCAGCGTGAGTCCGACAATTAATATGCTGATAGAATTTAGGTCTTGTTTTTAAATTTGCTTTGTTAAAATCCACAGCTACAATAAATGCAGCCTCAGGATATGTGGTTTCTAGGAAAGTCCAGTGATGTTCCTTGAGGGCCGTCGTGGTATCGGCTTGAGGGGGGATATTATCCTCCTCTCCTCCTAGATATTATCCTCCTCTCCTCCTAGATATTATCCTCCTCTCCTCCTAGATATTATCCTCCTCTCCTCCTAGATATTAACCTCCTCTCCTCCTAGATATTATCCTCCTAGATATTATCCTCCTAGATATTATCCTCCTCTCCTCCTAGATATTATCCTCCTAGATATTATCCTCCTCTCCTCCTAGATATTATCCTCCTCTCCTCCTAGATATTATCCTCCTAGATATTATCCTCCTAGATATTATCCTCCTCTCCTCCTAGATATTATCCTCCTAGATATTATCCTCCTCTCCTCCTAGATATTATCCTCCTAGATATTATACTCCTCTCCTCCTAGATATTATACTCCTCTCCTCTTAGATATTATCCTCCTAGATAATAACCTCCTCTCCTCCTAGATATTATCTTCCTCTCCTCCTAGATATTATCCTCCTCTCCTCCTAGATATTATCTTCCTCTCCTCTTAGATATTATCCTCCTAGATAATAACCTCCTCTCCTCCTAGATATTATACTCCTCTCCTCTTAGATATTATCCTCCTAGATAATAACCTCCTCTCCTCCTAGATATTATCTTCCTCTCCTCCTAGATATTATCTTCCTCTCCTCCTAGATATTATCTTCCTCTCCTCCTAGATATTATCCTCCTAGATATTATCTTCCTCTCCTCCTAGATATTATCCTCCTAGATATTATCTTCCTCTCCTCCTAGATATTATACTCCTCTCCTCTTAGATATTATCCTCCTAGATAATAACCTCCTCTCCTCCTAGATATTATCTTCCTCTCCTCCTAGATATTATCCTCCTCTCCTCCTAGATATTATCCTCCTAGATATTAACCTCCTCTCCTCCTAGATATTATCTTCCTCTCCTCCTAGATATTATCCTCCTCTCCTCCTAGATATTATCCTCCAAGATATTATACTCCTCTCCTCCTAGATATCATCCTCCTAGATATTATCCTCCAAGATATTATCCTCCTCTCCTCCTAGATATTATCCTCCTAGATATTATCCTCCTAGATATTATCCTCCTCTCCTCCTAGATATTATCCTCATCTCCTCCTAGATATTACCCTCCTAGATATTATCCTCCTCTCCTCCTAGATATTATCTTCCTCTCCTCCTAGATATTATCCTCCTTTCCTCCTAGATATTATCCTCCTAGATATTATACTCCTCTCCTCCTAGATATTATCCTCCTCTCCTCCTAGATATTATCCTCCTAGATATTATCCTCCTAGATATTATCCTCCTCTCCTCCTAGATATTACCCTCCTAGATATTATCCTCCTCTCCTCCTAGATATTATCCTCCTAGATATTATCCTCCTAGATATTATCCTCCTCTCCTCCTAGATATTATCCTCCTAGATATTATCCTCCTCTCCTCCTAGATATTATCTTCCTCTCCTCCTAGATATTATCCTCCTCTCCTCCTAGATATTACCCTCCTAGATATTATCCTCCTCTCCTCCTAGATATTATCCTCCTCTCCTCCTAGATATTATCCTCCTAGATATTAACCTCCTCTCCTCCTAGATATTATCCTCCTCTCCTCCTAGATATTATCTTCCTCTCCTCCTAGATATTATCCTCCTCTCCTCCTAGATATTATCTTCCTCTCCTCCTAGATAGTATCCTCCTCTCCTCCTAGATATTATCTTCCTCTCCTCCTAGATATTATCCTCCTCTCCTCCTAGATATTATCTTCCTCTCCTCCTAGATAGTATCCTCCTCTCCTCCTAGATATTTTCGTCCTCTCCTCCTAGATATTATCCTCCTCTCCTCCTATATATTATCTTCCTCTCCTCCTAGATATTATCCTCCTAGATATTATCTTCCTCTCCTCCTAGATAGTATCCTCCTCTCCTCCTAGATATTATCTTCCTCTCCTCCTAGATATTATCCTCCTCTCCTCCTAGATATTATCCTCCTCTCCTCGTAGATATTATCCTCCTCTCCTCCTAGATATTATCCTCCTCTCCTCCTAGATATTATCCTCCTAGATATTATCTTCCTCTCCTCCTAGATATTATCCTCCTCTCCTCCTAGATATTATCCTCCTAGATATTAACCTCCTCTCCTCCTAGATATTATCCTCCTCTCCTCCTAGATATTATCCTCCTAGATATTATCCTCCTAGATATTATCTTCCTCTCCTCCTAGATATTATCCTCCTCTCCTCCTAGATATTATCCTCCTCTCCTCCTAGATATTATCCTCCTAGATATTATCCTCCTCTCCTCCTAGATATTATCCTCATCTCCTCCTATATATTATCCTCCTAGATATTATCCTCCTCTCCTCCTAGATATTATCCTCCTCTCCTCCTAGATATTATCCTCCTCTCCTCCTAGATATTATCCTCCTAGATATTATCCTCCTAGATATTATCCTCCTCTCCTCCTAGATATTATCCTCCTAGATATTATCCTCCTCTCCTCCTAGATATTATCCTCCTAGATATTATCCTCCTAGATATTATCCTCCTCTCCTCCTAGATATTATCCTCCTAGATATTATCCTCCTAGATATTATCCTCCTCTCCTCCTAGATATTATCCTCCTAGATATTATCCTCCTAGATATTATCCTCCTAGATATTATCCTCCTCTCCTCCTAGATATTATCCTCCTAGATATTATCCTCCTCTCCTCCTAGATATTATCCTCCTCTCCTCCTAGATATTATCTTCCTCTCCTCCTAGATATTATCCTCCTCTCCTCCTAGATATTATCCTCCTCTCCTCCTAGATATTATCCTCCTAGATATTATCCTCCTCTCCTCCTAGATATTATCCTCCTCTCCTCCTAGATATTATCCTCCTAGATATTATCTTCCTCTCCTCCTAGATATTATCCTCCTCTCCTCCTAGATATTATCCTCCTAGATATTATCTTCCTCTCCTCCTAGATATTATCCTCCTAGATATTATCCTCCTCTCCTCCTAGATATTATCCTCCTAGATATTATCCTCCTCTCCTCCTAGATATTATCCTCCTAGATATTATCCTCCTCTCCTCCTAGATATTATCCTCCTCTCCTCCTAGATATTATCTTCCTAGATATTATCCTCCTCTCCTCCTAGATATTATCCTCATCTCCTCCTAGATATTATCCTCCTCTCCTCCTAGATATTATCTTCCTAGATATTATCCTCCTCTCCTCCTAGATATTATCCTCCTCTCCTCCTAGATATTATCTTCCTAGATATTATCCTCCTCTCCTCCTAGATATTATCTTCCTAGATATTATCCTCCTCTCCTCCTAGATATTATCCTCATCTCCTCCTAGATATTATCCTCCTCTCCTCCTAGATATTATCCTCCTCTCCTCCTAGATATTATCCTCCTCTCCTCCTAGATATTATCTTCCTAGATATTATCCTCCTCTCCTCCTAGATATTATCCTCCTCTCCTCCTAGATATTATCCTCCTCTCCTCCTAGATATTATCTTCCTAGATATTATACTCCTCTCCTCCTAGATATTATCCTCCTAGATATTATCCTCCTCTCCTCCTAGATATTATCCTCATCTCCTCCTATATATTATCCTCCTAGATATTATCCTCCTCTCCTCCTAGATATTATCCTCCTATATATTATCCTCCTAGATATTATCCTCCTCTCCTCCTAGATATTATCCTCCTCTCCTCCTAGATATTATCCTCCTCTCCTCCTAGATATTATCCTCCTAGATATTATCCTCCTCTCCTCCTATATATTATCCTCCTAGATATTATCCTCCTAGATATTATCCTCATCTCCTCCTAGATATTATCCTCCTAGATATTATCCTCCTCTCCTCCTAGATATTATCCTCCTAGATATTATCCTCCTAGATATTATCCTCCTAGATATTATCCTCCTCTCCTCCTAGATATTATCTTCCTCTCCTCCTAGATATTATCCTCCTCTCCTCCTAGATATTATCCTCCTCTCCTCCTAGATATTATCCTCCTAGATATTATCCTCCTCTCCTCCTAGATATTATCTTCCTCTCCTCCTAGATATTATCCTCCTAGATATTATCCTCCTCTCCTCCTAGATATTATCCTCCTCTCCTCCTAGATATTATCCTCCTAGATATTATCCTCCTCTCCTCCTAGATATTATCCTCCTAGATATTATCCTCCTAGATATTATCCTCCTAGATATTATCCTCCTAGATAATATCCTCCTAGATATTATCCTCCTAGATATTAACCTCCTCTCCTCCTAGATATTATCCTCCTAGATATTATCCTCCTAGATATTATCCTCCTCTCCTCCTAGATATTATCCTCCTAGATATTATCCTCATCTCCTCCTAGATATTATCCTCCTAGATATTATCCTCCTCTCCTCCTAGATATTATCTTCCTCTCCTCCTAGATATTATCTTCCTCTCCTCCTAGATATTATCCTCCTAGATATTATACTCCTCTCCTCCTAGATATTATCCTCCTAGATATTATCCTCCTCTCCTCCTAGATATTATACTCCTCTCCTCCTAGATATTATCCTCCTAGATATTATCCTCCTCTCCTCCTAGATATTATACTCCTCTCCTCCTAGATATTATCCTCCTAGATATTATCCTCCTCTCCTCCTAGATATTATCCTCCTCTCCTCCTAGATATTATCCTCCTCTCTTCCTAGATATTATCTTCTTCTCCTCCTAGATATTATCCCCTTCTCCTCCAAGATATTATCCTCCTCTCCTCCTAGATATTATCTTCCTCTCCTCCTAGATATTATCCTCCTAGATATTATCCTCCTCTCCTCCTAGATATTATCCTCCTAGATATTATCTTCCTCTCCTCCTAGATATTATCTTCCTCTCCTCCTAGATATTATCTTCCTCTCCTCCTAGATATTATCTTCCTCTCCTCCTAGATATTATCTTCCTCTCCTCCTAGATATTATCCTCCAAGATATTATCCTCCTCTCCTCCTAGATATTATCCTCCTAGATATTATCCTCCTAGATATTATCCTCCTAGATATTATCCTCCTCTCCTCCTAGATATTATCCTCCTAGATATTATCTTCTTCTCCTCCTAGATATTATCCTCCTCTCCTCCTAGATATTATCCTCCTAGATATAATCCTCCTAGATATTATCCTCCTCTCCTCCTAGATATTATCCTCATCTCCTCCTAGATATTATCCTCCTAGATATTATCTTCCTCTCCTCCTAGATATTATCCTCCTAGATATTATCCTCCTAGATATTATCCTCCTAGATATTTTCCTCATCTCCTCCTAGATATTATCCTCCTCTCCTCCTAGATATTATCCTCCTCTCCTCCTAGATATTATCTTCCTTTCCTCCTAGATATTATCTTCCTCTCCTCCTAGATATTATCTTCCTCTCCTCCTAGATATTATCTTCCTCTCCTCCTAGATATTATACTCCTCTCCTCCTAGATATTATCTTCCTCTCCTCCTAGATATTATCCTCCAAGATATTATCCTCCTCTCCTCCTAGATATTATCCTCCTAGATATTATCCTCCTAGATATTATCCTCCTAGATATTATCCTCCTCTCCTCCTAGATATTATCCTCCTAGATATTATCTTCCTCTCCTCCTAGATATTATCTTCCTCTCCTCCTAGATATTATCCTCCTAGATATTATCCTCCTCTCCTCCTATATATTATCCTCCTAGATATTATCCTCCTAGATATTATCCTCCTAGATATTATCTTCCTCTCCTCCTAGATATTATCTTCCTCTCCTCCTAGATATTATCTTCCTCTCCTCCTAGATATTATCTTCCTCACCTCCTAGATATTATCTTCCTCTCCTCCTAGATATTATCCTCCTCTCCTCCTAGAAATTATCCTCCTAGATATTATCCTCCTCTTCTCCTAGATATTATCCTCCTAGATATTATCCTCCTAGATATTAACCTCCTCTCCTCCTAGATATTATCTTCCTCTCCTCCTAGATATTATCCTCCTCTCCTCGTAGATATTATCCTCCTCTCCTCCTAGATATTATCCTCCTCTCCTCCTAGATATTATCCTCCTAGATATTATCTTCCTCTCCTCCTAGATATTATCCTCCTCTCCTCCTAGATATTATCCTCCTCTCCTCGTAGATATTATCTTCCTCTCCTCCTAGATATTATCTTCCTCTCCTCCTAGATATTATCCTCCTCTCCTCCTAGATATTATCCTCCTCTCCTCCTAGATATTATCCTCCTCCTAGATATTATCCTCCTAGATATTATCCTCCTCTCCTCCTAGATATTATCCTCCTAGATATTATCCTCCTCTCCTCCTAGATATTATCCTCCTAGATATTATCCTCCTCTCCTCCTAGATATTATCCTCCTAGATATTATCCTCCTCTCCTCCTAGATATTATCCTCCTAGATATTATCTTCCTCTCCTCCTAGATATTATCTTCCTCTCCTCCTATATATTATCCTCCTCTCCTCCTAGATATTATCTTCCTCTCCTCCTAGATATTATCTTCCTCTCCTCCTAGATATTATCTTCCTCTCCTCCTAGATATTATCTTCCTCTCCTCGTAGATATTAACCTCCTCTCCTCCTAGATATTATCTTCCTCTCCTCCTAGATATTATCCTCCTAGATATTATCCTCCTAGATATTATCCTCCTAGATATTTTCCTCATCTCCTCCTAGATATTATCCTCCTCTCCTCCTAGATATTATCCTCCTCTCCTCCTAGATATTATCTTCCTTTCCTCCTAGATATTATCTTCCTCTCCTCCTAGATATTATCTTCCTCTCCTCCTAGATATTATCTTCCTCTCCTCCTAGATATTATACTCCTCTCCTCCTAGATATTATCCTCCAAGATATTATCCTCCTCTCCTCCTAGATATTATCCTCCTAGATATTATCCTCCTAGATATTATCCTCCTAGATATTATCCTCCTAGATATTATCCTCCTAGATATTTTCCTCATCTCCTCCTAGATATTATCCTCCTCTCCTCCAAGATATTATCCTCCTCTCCTCCTAGATATTATCCTCCTAGATATTAACCTCCTCTCCTCCTAGATATTATCTTCCTCTCCTCCTAGATATTATCCTCCTCTCCTCCTATATATTATCCTCCTAGATATTATCTTCCTCTCCTCCTATATATTATCCTCCTAGATATTATCTTCCTCTCCTCCTAGATATTATCTTCCTCTCCTCCTAGATATTATCCTCCTAGATATTATCCTCCTCTCCTCCTATATATTATCCTCCTAGATATTATCCTCCTAGATATTATCTTCCTCTCCTCCTAGATATTATCCTCCTCTCCTCCTAGAAATTATCCTCCTAGATATTATCCTCCTCTTCTCCTAGATATTATCCTCCTAGATATTATCCTCCTAGATATTAACCTCCTCTCCTCCTAGATATTATCTTCCTCTCCTCCTAGATATTATCCTCCTCTCCTCCTAGATATTATCCTCCTCTCCTCCTAGATATTATCCTCCTCTCCTCCTAGATATTATCCTCCTAGATATTATCTTCCTCTCCTCCTAGATATTATCCTCCTCTCCTCCTAGATATTATCCTCCTCTCCTCCTAGATATTATCCTCCTCCTAGATATTATCCTCCTAGATATTATCCTCCTCTCCTCCTAGATATTATCCTCCTAGATATTATCCTCCTCTCCTCCTAGATATTATCCTCCTAGATATTATCCTCCTCTAGATATTATCCTCCTAGATATTATCCTCCTCTCCTCCTAGATATTATCCTCCTAGATATTATCTTCCTCTCCTCCTAGATATTATCTTCCTCTCCTCCTTCCTCTCCTCCTAGATATTATCTTCCTCTCCTCCTAGATATTATCTTCCTCTCCTCCTAGATATTATCTTCCTCTCCTCCTAGATATTATCTTCCTCCTAGATATTATCTCCTCTCCTCCTAGATATTATCCTCCCTCTCCTCCTAGATATTATCCTAGATATTATCCTCCTTATCCTCCTAGATATTATCCTCCTCTCCTCCTAGATATTATCCTCCTCCTCCAAGATATTATCCTCCTCCTCCTAGATATTATCCTCCTCTCCTCCTAGATATTATCCTCCTCCTAGATATTATCCTCCTAGATATTATCTCTCCTAGATATTATCCTCATCTCCTCCTAGATATTATCCTCCTCTCCTCCTAGATATTATCCTCTAGATATTCTCCTCCTAGATATTATCTTCCTCTCCTCCTAGATATTATCCTCTCTCCTCCTCCTAGATATTATCTTCCTCTCCTCCTAGATATTATCCTCCTCTCCTCCTAGATATTATCCTCCTCCTCTCCTAGATATTATCCTCCTCTCCTCCTAGATATTATCCTCCTAGATATTATCCTCCTCTCCTCCTAGATATTATCCTCCTAGATATCTCCTCTCCTAGATATTATCTCCTCCTAGATATTATCCCTCTCCTCCTAGATATTATCTTCCTCTCCTCCTAGATATTATCCTCCTAGATATTATCCTCCTAGATATTATCCTCCTCTCCTCCTAGATATTATCCTCCTCCTCTCCTCCTAGATATTATCCTCCTCTCCTCCTAGATATTATCCTCCTAGATATTATCTTCCTCTCCTCCTAGATATTATCCTCCTCTCCTCCTAGATATTATCCTCCTCTCCTCCTAGATATTATCCTCCTAGATATTATCTCTCCTCCTAGATATTATCCTCCTAGATATTATCCTCCTAGATATTATCCTCCTCTCCTCCTAGATATTATCCTCCTCTCCTCCTAGATATTATCCTCCTCTCCTCCTAGATATTATCCTCCTAGATATTATCCTCCTCTCCTCCTAGATATTATCCTCCTAGATATTATCCTCCTAGATATTATCCTCCTAGATATTATCCTCCTCTCCTAGATATTATCCTCCTCTCCTCCTAGATATTATCCTCCTCTCCTCCTAGATATTATCCTCCTCTCCTCCTAGATATTATCTTCCCTCCTCCTAGATATTAACCTCCTCTCCTCCTAGATATTATCTTCCTCTCCTCCTAGATATTATCTCCTCTCCTCCTAGATATTATCCTCCTCTCCTCCTAGATATTATCCTCCTCTCCTCCTAGATATTATCCTCCCTCTCCTCCTAGATATTATCCTCCTAGATATTATCTTCCTCTCCTCCTAGATATTATCTTCCTCTCCTCCTAGATATTATCCTCCTCTCCTCCTAGATATTATCCTCCTCTCCTCCTAGATATTCTCCTCCTAGATATTATCTTCCTCCTAGATATTTTCCTCCTCCTCTCCTCCTAGATATTATCCTCCTAGATATTATCTTCCTCTCCTCCTAGATATTATCTTCCTCTCCTCCTAGATATTATCTTCCTCTCCTCCTAGATATTATCTTCCTCTCCTCCTAGATATTATCCTCCTCTCCTCCTAGATATTATCCTCCCTCCTCCTAGATATTATCCTCTCTCCTCCTAGATATATCTCTCCTCCTAGATATTATCCTCCTCCTCCTAGATATTATCCTCCTAGATATTATCCTCCTCTCCTCCTAGATATTATCCTCCTAGATATTATCCTCCCTATCCTCTAGATATTATCCTCCTCTCCTCCTAGATATTATCCTCCTCTCCTCCTAGATATTATCCTCCTAGATATTATCTTCCTCTCCTCCTAGATATTATCCTCCTCTCCTCCTAGATATTATCCTCCTCTCCTCCTAGATATTATCCTCCTCTCCTCCTAGATATTATCCTCCTAGATATTATCTCCTCTCCTCCTAGATATTATCCTCCTAGATATTATCCTCCTCTCCTCCTAGATATTATCCTCCTCTCCTCCTAGATATTATCCTCCTCTCCTCCTAGATATTATCCTCCTAGATATTATCTTCTCTCCTCTCCTCCTAGATATTATCCTCCTCTCCTCCTAGATATTATCCTCCTAGATATTATCCTCCTCTCCTCCTAGATATTATCCTCCTCTCCTCCTAGATATTATCCTCCTCTCCTCCTAGATATTATCCTCCTAGATATTATCCTCCTCTCCTCCTAGATATTATCCTCCTAGATATTATCCTCCTCTCCTCCTAGATATTATCCTCCTCTCCTCCTAGATATTATCCTCCTAGATATTATCTTCCTCTCCTCCTAGATATTATCCTCCTCTCCTCCTAGATATTATCCTCCTCTCCTCCTAGATATTATCCTCCTAGATATTATCCTCCTCTCCTCCTAGATATTATCCTCCTCTCCTCCTAGATATTATCCTCTCTAGATATTCTCCTCCTAGATATTATCCTCCTCTCCTCCTAGATATTATCCTCCTAGATATTATCCTCCTCTCCTCCTAGATATTATCCTCCTCTCCTCCTAGATATTATCCTCCTCTCCTCCTAGATATTATCCTCCTCTCCTCCTAGATATTATCCTCCTCTCCTCCTAGATATTATCCTCCTCTCCTCCTAGATATTATCCTCCTAGATATCTCCTCCTAGATATTATCCTCCTCCTCCTAGATATTATCCTCCTAGATATTATCCTCCTAGATCTCCTCCTAGATATTATCCTCCTCTCCTCCTAGATATTATCCTCCTAGATATTATCCTCCTAGATATTATACTCCTCTCCTCCTAGATATTATCCTCCTAGATATTATCCTCCTAGATATTATCCTCCTAGATATTATCCTCCTAGATATTATCCTCCTCTCCTCCTAGATATTATCCTCCTCTCCTCCTAGATATTATCCTCCTCTCCTCCTAGATATTATCCTCCTCTCCTCCTAGATATTATCCTCATCTCCTCCTATATATTATCCTCCTAGATATTAACCTCCTCTCCTCCTAGATATTATCTTCCTCTCCTCCTAGATATTATCCTCCTCTCCTCCTAGATATTATCCTCCTCTCCTCCTAGATATTATCCTCCTCTCCTCCTAGATATTATCCTCCTAGATATTATCCTCCTCTCCTCCTAGATATTATCCTCCTAGATATTATCTTCCTCTCCTCCTAGATATTATCTTCCTCTCCTCCTAGATATTATCCTCCTCTCCTCCTAGATATTATCCTCCTCTCCTCCTAGATATTATCCTCCTCTCCTCCTAGATATTATCTTCCTCTCCTCCTAGATATTATCTTCCTCTCCTCCTAGATATTATCTTCCTCTCCTCCTAGATATTATCCTCCTCTCCTCCTAGATATTATCTTCCTCTCCTCCTAGATATTATCTTCCTCTCCTCCTAGATATTATCTTCCTCACCTCCTAGATATTATCTTCCTCTCCTCCTAGATATTACTTCCTCTCCTCCTAGATATTATCCTCCTCTCCTCCTAGAAATTATCCTCCTAGATATTATCCTCCTCTTCTCCTAGATATTATCCTCCTAGATATTATCCTCCTAGATATTATCCTCCTAGATATTATCCTCCTCTCCTCCTAGATATTATCCTCCTCTCCTCCTAGATATTATCCTCCTAGATATTATCTTCCTCTCCTCCTAGATATTATCCTCCTCTCCTCCTAGATATTATCCTCCTCTCCTCCTAGATATTATCCTCCTCCTAGATATTATCCTCCTAGATATTATCCTCCTCTCCTCCTAGATATTATCCTCCTAGATATTATCCTCCTCTCCTCCTAGATATTATCCTCATCTCCTCCTATATATTATCCTCCTAGATATTATCCTCCTCTCCTCCTAGATATTATCCTCCTCTCCTCCTAGATATTATCCTCCTCTCCTCCTAGATATTATCCTCCTAGATATTATCCTCCTCTCCTCCTAGATATTATCCTCCTCTCCTCCTAGATATTATCCTCCTAGATATTATCCTCCTCTCCTCCTAGATATTATCCTCCTCTCCTCCTAGATATTATCCTCCTAGATATTATCCTCCTCTCCTCCTAGATATTATCCTCCTCTCCTCCTAGATATTATCCTCCTAGATATTATACTCCTCTCCTCCTAGATATTATCCTCCTCTCCTCCTAGATATTATCCTCCTAACTATTATCCTCCTCTCCTCCTAGATATTATCCTCCTAGATATTATCCTCCTATATATTATCCTCCTAGATATTATCTTCCTCTCCTCCTAGATATTATCCTCCTAGATATTATCCTCCTATATATTATCCTCCTAGATATTATCTTCCTCTCCTCCTAGATATTATCCTCCTCTCCTCCTAGATATTATCCTCCTCTCCTCCTAGATATTATCTTCCTCTCCTCCTAGATATTATCCTCCTAGATATTATCCTCCTCTCCTCCTAGATATTATCCTCCTCTCCTCCTAGATATTATCCTCCTCTCCTCCTAGATATTATCCTCCTAGATATTATCCTCCTAGATATTATCCTCCTCTCCTCCTAGATATTATCCTCCTAGATATTATCCTCCTAGATATTATCCTCCTCTCCTCCTAGATATTATCTTCTTCTCCTCCTAGATATTATCCTCCTCTCCTCCTAGATATTATCCTCCTAGATATTAACCTCCTCTCCTCCTAGATATTATCTTCCTCTCCTCCTAGATATTATCTTCCTCTCCTCCTAGATATTATCCTCCTCTCTTCCTAGATATTATCTTCTTCTCCTCCTAGATATTATCCTCCTCTCCTCCTAGATATTATCCTCCTAGATATTAACCTCCTCTCCTCCTAGATATTATCTTCCTCTCCTCCTAGATATTATCTTCCTCTCCTCCTAGATATTATCCTCCTCTCCTCCTAGATATTATCCTCCTAGATATTATCCTCCTAGATATTATCCTCCTCTCCTCCTAGATATTATCATCCTAGATATTATCCTCCTCTCCTCCTAGATATTATCCTCCTAGATATTATCCTCCTCTCCTCCTAGATATTATCCTCCTCTCCTCCTAGATATTATCCTCCTAGATATTATCCTCCTAGATATTATCCTCCTCTCCTCCTAGATATTATCTTCCTCTCCTCCTAGATATTATCCTCCTCTCCTCCTAGATATTATCTTCCTCTCCTCCTAGATATTATCCTCCTCTCCTCCAAGATATTATCATCCTCTCCTCCAAGATATTATCCTCCTCTCCTCCTAGATATTATCCTCCTAGATATTATCCTCCTAGATATTATCCTCCTAGATATTATCCTCCTAGATATTATCCTCCTCTCCTCCTAGATATTATCTTCCTCTCCTCCTAGATATTATCCTCCTCTCCTCCTAGATATTATCTTCCTCTCCTCCTAGATATTATCCTCCTCTCCTCCTAGATATTATCTTCCTCTCCTCCTAGATATTATCCTCCTCTCCTCCTAGATATTATCCTCCTCTCCTCCAAGATATTATCATCCTCTCCTCCTAGATATTATCTTCCTCTCCTCCTAGATATTATCCTCCTCTCCTCCTAGATATTATCATCCTAGATATTATACTCCTCTCCTCCTAGATATTATCCTCCTAGATATTATCCTCCTCTCCTCCTAGATATTATCCTCCTAGATATAATCCTCCTAGATATTATCCTCCTCTCCTCCTAGATATTATCCTCCTAGATATTATCCTCCTCTCCTCCTAGATATTATCCTCCTCTCCTCCTAGATATTATCCTCCTAGATATTATCCTCCTCTCCTCCTAGATATTATCCTCCTAGATATTATCATCCTAGATATTATCCTCCTCTCCTCCTAGATATTATCCTCCTAGATATTAACCTCCTCTCCTCCTAGATATTAACCTCCTCTCCTCCTAGATATTATCTTCCTCTCCTCCTAGATATTATCCTCCTCTCCTCCTAGATATTATCCTCCTCTCCTCCTAGATAGTATCCTCCTCTCCTCCTAGATATTATCCTCCTAGATATTATACTCCTCTCCTCCTAGATATTATCCTCCTAGATATTATCCTCCTCTCCTCCTAGATATTATCTTCCTCTCCTCCTAGATATTATCCTCCTAGATATTAACCTCCTCTCCTCCTAGATATTATCTTCCTCTCCTCCTAGATATTATCCTCCTCTCCTCCTAGATATTATCCTCCTAGATATTAACCTCCTCTCCTCCTAGATATTATCTTCCTCTCCTCCTAGATAGTATCCTCCTCTCCTCCTAGATATTATCCTCCTCTCCTCCTAGATATTATCATCCTCTTCTCCTAGATATTATCCTCCTAGATATTATCCTCCTAGATATTATCCTCCTCTCCTCCAAGATATTAACCTCCTCTCCTCCTAGATATTATCTTCCTCACCTCCTAGATATTATCTTCCTCTCCTCCTAGATATTACTTCCTCTCCTCCTAGATATTATCCTCCTCTCCTCCTAGATATTATCCTCCTAGATATTATCCTCCTAGATATTATCTTCCTCACCTCCTAGATATTATCTTCCTCTCCTCCTAGATATTACTTCCTCTCCTCCTAGATATTATCCTCCTCTCCTCCTAGATATTATCCTCCTAGATATTATCCTCCTCTCCTCCTAGATATTATCCTCCTAGAAATTATCCTCCTAGATATTATCTTCCTCTCCTCCTAGATATTATCCTCCTCCAAGATATTATCCTCCTAGATATTATACTCCTCTCCTCCTAGATATTATCCTCCTAGATATTAACCTCCTCTCCTCCTAGATATTATCCTCCTCTCCTCCAAGATATTATCCTCCTAGATATTATACTCCTCTCCTCCTAGATATTATCCTCCTAGATATTAACCTCCTCTCCTCCTAGATATTATCCTCCTCTCCTCCTATATATTATCCTCCTCTCCTCCAAGATATTATCCTCCTCTCCTCCTAGATATTATCCTCCTAGATATTATCCTCCTAGATATTATCCTCCTCTCCTCCTAGATATTATCCTCCTCTCCTCCTAGATATTATCCTCCTCTCCTCCTAGATATTATCCTCCTAGATATTAACCTCCTCTCCTCCTAGATATTATCCTCCTAGATATTATCCTCCTAGATATTATCCTCCTCTCCTCCTAGATATTATACTCCTCTCCTCCTAGATATTATCCTCCTAGATATTATCCTCCTAGATATTATCCTCCTAGATATTATCCTCCTCTCCTCCTAGATATTATCCTCCTCTCCTCCTAGATATTATCCTCCTCTCCTCCTAGATATTATCCTCCTCTCCTCCTAGATATTATCTTCCTCTCCTCCTAGATATTATCCTCCTAGATATTATCCTCCTCTCCTCCTAGATATTATCCTCCTCTCCTCCTAGATATTATCCTCCTCTCCTCCTAGATATTATCCTCCTAGATATTAACCTCCTCTCCTCCTAGATATTAACCTCCTCTCCTCCTAGATATTATCCTCCTCTCCTCCTAGATATTATCCTCCTAGATATTATCCTCCTCTCCTCTCCTAGATATTATCCTCTCCTCCTAGATATTATCCTCCTAGATATTATCCTCCTCTCCTCCTAGATATTATCTTCCTCTCCTCCTAGATATTATCCTCCTAGATATTATCCTCCTCTCCTCCTAGATATTATCCTCCTCTCCTCCTAGATATTATCCTCCTAGATATTAACCTCCTCTCCTCCTAGATATTATCCTCCTAGATATTAACCTCCTCTCCTCCTAGATATTAACCTCCTCTCCTCCTAGATATTATCCTCCTCTCCTCCTAGATATTATCCTCCTCTCCTCCTAGATATTATCCTCCTAGATATTAACCTCCTCTCCTCCTAGATATTAACCTCCTCTCCTCCTAGATATTATCCTCCTAGATATTATCCTCCTCTCCTCCTAGATATTATCTTCCTCTCCTCCTAGATATTATCCTCCTAGATATTATCCTCCTCTCCTCCTAGATATTATCCTCCTAGATATTATCCTCCTAGATATTATCCTCCTCTCCTCCTAGATATTATCTTCCTCTCCTCCTAGATATTATCCTCCTCTCCTCCTAGATATTATCCTCCTAGATATTATCCTCCTCTCCTCCTAGATATTATCCTCCTAGATATTATCCTCCTAGATATTATCCTCCTCTCCTCCTAGATATTATCCTCCTCTCCTCCTAGATATTATCCTCCTCTCCTCCTAGATATTATCCTCCTCTCCTCCTAGATATTATCTTCCTCTCCTCCTAGATATTATCCTCCTAGATATTATCCTCCTCTCCTCCTAGATATTATCCTCCTCTCCTCCTAGATATTATCCTCCTCTCCTCCTAGATATTATCCTCCTCTCCTCCTAGATATTATCCTCCTAGATATTAACCTCCTCTCCTCCTAGATATTAACCTCCTCTCCTCCTAGATATTATCCTCCTCTCCTCCTAGATATTATCCTCCTAGATATTATCCTCCTCTCCTCCTAGATATTATCCTCCTAGATATTATCCTCCTAGATATTATCCTCCTCTCCTCCTAGATATTATCTTCCTCTCCTCCTAGATATTATCCTCCTAGATATTATCCTCCTCTCCTCCTAGATATTATCCTCCTCTCCTCCTAGATATTATCCTCCTAGATATTAACCTCCTCTCCTCCTAGATATTATCCTCCTAGATATTAACCTCCTCTCCTCCTAGATATTAACCTCCTCTCCTCCTAGATATTATCCTCCTCTCCTCCTAGATATTATCCTCCTCTCCTCCTAGATATTATCCTCCTAGATATTAACCTCCTCTCCTCCTAGATATTAACCTCCTCTCCTCCTAGATATTATCCTCCTAGATATTATCCTCCTCTCCTCCTAGATATTATCTTCCTCTCCTCCTAGATATTATCCTCCTAGATATTATCCTCCTCTCCTCCTAGATATTATCCTCCTAGATATTATCCTCCTAGATATTATCCTCCTCTCCTCCTAGATATTATCTTCCTCTCCTCCTAGATATTATCCTCCTCTCCTCCTAGATATTATCCTCCTAGATATTATCCTCCTCTCCTCCTAGATATTATCCTCCTCTCCTCCTAGATATTATCCTCATCTCCTCCTAGATATTATCCTCCTAGATATTATCCTCCTCTCCTCCTAGATATTATCCTCCTCTCCTCCTAGATATTATCCTCCTAGATATTATCCTCCTAGATATTATCCTCCTCTCCTCCTAGATATTATCCTCCTCTCCTCCTAGATATTATCCTCCTAGATATTATCATCCTAGATATTATCCTCCTCTCCTCCTAGATATTATCTTCCTCTCCTCCTAGATATTATCCTCCTAGATATTATCCTCCTCTCCTCCTAGATATTATCCTCCTCTCCTCCTAGATATTATCCTCATCTCCTCCTAGATATTATCCTCCTAGATATTATCCTCCTCTCCTCCTAGATATTATCCTCCTAGATATTATCCTCCTAGATATTAACCTCCTCTCCTCCTAGATATTATCCTCCTAGATATTATCCTCCTAGATATTATCCTCCTAGATATTATCCTCCTCTCCTCCTAGATATTATCCTCCTAGATATTATCCTCCTCTCCTCCTAGATATTATCCTCCTAGATATTATCCTCCTCTCCTCCTAGATATTAACCTCCTCTCCTCCTAGATATTATCTTCCTCTCCTCCAAGATATTATCCTCCTAGATATTATACTCCTCTCCTCCAAGATATTATCCTCCTAGATATTATCCTCCTAGATATTAACCTCCTCTCCTCCTAGATATTATCTTCCTCTCCTCCAAGATATTATCCTCCTAGATATTATACTCCTCTCCTCCAAGATATTATCCTCCTAGATATTATCCTCCTAGATATTATCCTCCTCTCCTCCTGGATATTTCACCTCCTCTCCTCCTAGATATTAATTGAAAAAAAGAAGGATTGTGTTCTGTCCCTCATCCTGTCCCCCATTCTGTCCCTCATTCTGTCCCCCATTCTGTCCCTCATTCTGTCCCTCATTCTATCCCTCATTCTGTCCCTCATTCTGTCCCTCATTCTATCCCTCATTCTGTCCCTCATTCTGTCCCTCATTCTATCCCTCATTCTGTCCCTCGTTTTGTACCTCGTTCTGTCCTCGTTCTGTCCCTCGTTCTGTCCCTCATTCTGAGTATGTGTGTGTTTGTGTGCACGCTTGTGTCTGCATACCACCTTGAGGGCACACAGAGTGAAAAAAAATGGCATCAATACGTCTCCAAACTCTCACTTCTCCAACATCATTTGTCTGCTTGACACATACTAAGAGGATTCAGATATATTGATCTGACCCTGATTCCCACTGGACTGGCCACATCGGTCCAGCACACTGCATGGTGACAGTGACCAATTGAATACTGAAACGTCGTGGCCAATGAACGGTCAATACTGCTGGAGGGATAGAAGGGGAAGATCGGGTCGTAACTGTTGATAGACAGAGAGAGAGAGATTAATCTTAGCTGGTGCAGTGTCACCTTATACATCCAGCAAGACTCAATATCAGTCTCAATGACCTGTTTCCCCTTCTATTTCCCCTTCTGTTTCCCTTTCTGTTTCCCCTTCTATTTCCCTTTCTGTTTCCCCTTCTATTTCCCCTCTGTTTCCCCTTCTATTTCCCTTTCTGTTTCCCTTTCTGTTTTCCCTTCTGTTTCCCTTTCTATTTCCCCTCTGTTTCCCCTTTCTGTTTTACCTTCTGTTTTCCCCTCTGTTTCCCCTTCTATTTCCCTTTCTGTTTTCCCTTCTGTTTCCCCTTCTATTTCCCTTTCTGTTTTCCCTTCTGTTTTCCCTTCTATTTCCCTTTCTGTTTTCCCTTCTGTTTTCCCTTCTGTTTCCCCTTCTATTTCCCTTTCTGTTTCCCCTTCTGTTTTCCCTTCTGTTTCCCTTCTGTTACAGTGAAACAGTGAATCAGTCTGGAACTGTTGCTGTGTCACCTTCCTTCTCGTCGTCCAACAGATATGAACACCACCACCTGTCTGTCACTCTGTCACTCTGTCACTCTGTCTGTCTGTCTGTCTGTCTGTCTGTCTGTCTGTCTGTCTGTCTGTCTGTCTGTCTGTCTGTCTGTCTGTCTGTCTGTCTGTCTGTCTGTCTGTCTGTCTGTCTGTGTCTCTGTCTGTGTCTGTCTGTCTGTCTGTCTATATCTGTCTCTATCTGTCTCTGTCTGTCTGTCTATCTGTCTCTATCTGTCTCTATCTGTCTCTGTCTGTCTGTCTATCTGTCTCTGTCTGTCTGTCTGTCTATATCTGTCTCTATCTGTCTCTGTCTGTCTGTCTCTATCTGTCTCTGTCTGTCTATCTGTCTCTATCTGTCTCTGGCTATCTGCCTCTATCTGTCTCTGTCTATCTGTCTCTGTCTATCTGTCTGTCTGTCTGTCTGTCTGTCTGTCTGTCTGTCTGTCTGTCTGTCTGTCTCTATCTGTCTCTATCTGTCTCTCTCTGTCTGTCTGTCTATCTGTCTCTATCTGTCTCTGTCTGTCTGTCTGTCTGTCTGTCTGTCTGTCTGTCTGTCTGTCTGTCTGTCTGTCTGTCTGTCTCAGTCTGTCAGTCTCTGTCTCTGTCTGTCTATCTGTCTCTATCTGTCTCTGTCTATCTGTCTCTATCTGTCTCTGTCTGTCTGTCTATCTGTCTCTATCTGTCTCTATCTGTCTGTCTGTCTGTCTGTCTATATCTGTCTCTATCTGTCTATATCTGTCTCTGTCGGTCTGTCTATCTGTCTCTATCTGTCTCTGTCTATCTGTCTCTCTCTGTCTCTCTCTGTCTGTCTGTCTGTCTGTCTGTGTCTCTGTCTGTGTCTGTCTGTCTGTCTGTCTATATCTGTCTCTATCTGTCTCTGTCTGTCTGTCTCTATCTGTCTCTATCTGTCTCTGTCTGTCTATATCTGTCTCTATCTGTCTCTGTCTGTCTGTCTCTATCTGTCTCTATCTGTCTCTGTCTGTCTATCTGTCTCTGGCTATCTGCCTCTATCTGTCTCTGTCTATCTGTCTGTCTGTCTGTCTGTCTGTCTGTCTGTCTGTCTGTCTGTCTGTCTGTCTGTCTGTCTGTCTGTCTGTCTGTCTGTCTGTCTGTCTCTATCTGTCTCTCTCTGTCTGTCTGTCTGTCTGTCTCTATCTGTCTCTGTCTGTCTGTCTGTCTGTCTGTCTGTCTGTCTGTCTGTCTGTCTGTCTGTCTGTCTGTCTCTGTCTGTCAGTCTCTGTCTCTGTCTGTCTATCTGTCTCTATCTGTCTCTGTCTATCTGTCTCTATCTGTCTCTGTCTGTCTGTCTATCTGTCTCTATCTGTCTCTATCTGTCTGTCTGTCTGTCTGTCTATATCTGTCTCTATCTGTCTATATCTGTCTCTGTCGGTCTGTCTATCTGTCTCTATCTGTCTCTATCTGTCTCTGTCTATCTGTCTCTCTCTGTCTCTCTCTGTCTGTCTGTCTGTCTGACTGTCTATATCTGTCTCTGTCTGTCTCTATCTGTCTCTGTCTGTCTCTGTCTGTCTCTATCTGTCTCTATCTGTCTCTGTCTGTCTCTATCTGTCTCTGTTTGTCTCTATCTGTCTCTATCTGTCTCTGTCTGTCTCTGTCTGTCTGTCTGTCTGTCTCTATCTGTCTCTATCTGTCTCTGTCTGTCTCTATCTGTCTCTACCTGTCTCTGTCTCTATCTGTCTCTGTCTCTGTCTGTTTGTCTCTATCTGTCTCTATCTGTCTCTGTCTGTCTCTATCTGTCTCTATCTATCTCTGTTTGTCTCTATCTGTCTCTATCTGTCTCTATCTGTCTCTGTCTGTCTCTATCTGTCTCTGTCTCTGTCTGTTTGTCTCTATCTGTCTCTATCTGTCTCTATGTGTCTCTATCTGTCTCTATCTGTCTCTGTCTCTGTCTGTTTGTCTCTATCTGTCTCTATATGTCTCTATCTGTCTCTGTCTGTCTCTATCTGTCTCTGTCTGTCTCTATCTGTCTCTGTCTGTATGTCTGTATCTGTCTCTATCTGTCTCTGTCTCTGTCTGTCTCTATCTGTCTCTGTCTGTCTCTATCTGTCTCTATCTGTCTCTGTCTGTCTCTATCTGTCTCTATCTGTCTCTATCTGTCTCTGTCTGTCTGTCTGTCTCTATCTGTCTCTATCTGTCTCTGTCTCTATCTGTTTGTGTCTATCTGTCTCTATCTGTCTCTGTCTGTCTCTATCTGTCTATCTGTCTCTATCTGTCTCTGTCTCTGTCTGTTTGTCTCTATCTGTCTCTATCTGTCTCTGTCTGTTTGTCTCTATCTGTCTCTATCTGTCTCTGTCTGTCTCGTTAGCGGACATTAAATTCATGGTAAACGCTGCATATGTCGGCTCAATTGGAAATTACCTTTAAAAAAAAATTACGGAATCTGTAACTCCTCAGCGATACGGATTAAATAGATAAATACATTCCTTAAAGAGGAAATCTACAGGTTCATTTCAAGGACATGTTAATGATTTTTGTAGAAGTTTTTATGCTGTCAGTACCTTGTTTTCCACTAGACTTGGTTTCACCCAGACTTGATTTCCACTGCATGGTGACAGTGACCAATTGAATACTGAAAATGTAGTGGCCAATGAACGGTCAATACTGCTGGAGAAGGTGTAGAGGAAGATGAGGTCATTTAACTGTTGATAGACTTGGAGAGAGAGCATCTTGGCTGTTATGTTGATAGACTTGGAGAGAGAGCATCTTGGCTGTTATGTTGATAGAGAGAGAGCATCTTGGCTGTTATGTTGATAGAGAGAGAGCATCTTGGCTGTTATGTTGATAGAGAGAGAGCATCTTGGCTGTTATGTTGATAGACTTGGAGAGAGAGCATCTTGGCTGTTATGTTGGTAGAGAGAGAGCATATTGGCTGTTATGTTGATAGACTTGGAGAGAGAGCATCTTGGCTGTTATGTTGATGGACTTGGAGAGAGCATCTTGGCTGTTATGTTGATAGACTTGGAGAGAGAGCATATTGGCTGTTATGTTGATAGACTTGGAGAGAGAGCATCTTGGCTGTTATGTTGATGGACTTGGAGAGAGCTTCTTGGCTGTTATGTTGATGGACTTGGAGATAGTATCTTGGCTGTTATGTTGATAGACTTGGAGAGAGAGCATCTTGGCTGTTATGTTGATAGACTTGGAGAGAGAGCATCTTGGCTGTTATGTTGATAGACTTGGAGAGAGAGCATCTTGGCTGTTATGTTCATAGACTTGGAGAGAGAGCATCTTGGCTGTTATGTTGATAGAGAGAGAGCATCTTGGCTGTTATGTTGATAGAGAGAGAGCATCTTGGCTGTTATGTTGATAGACTTGGAGAGAGAGCATCTTGGCTGTTATGTTGATAGACTTGGAGAGAGAGCATCTTGGCTGTTATGTTGATAGACTTGGAGAGAGAGCATCTTGGCTGTTATGTTGATAGACTTGGAGAGAGAGCATCTTGGCTGTTATGTTGATAGACTTGGAGAGAGAGCATCTTGGCTGTTATGTTCATAGACTTGGAGAGAGAGCATCTTGGCTGTTATGTTGATAGACTTGGAGAGAGAGCATATTGGCTGTTATGTTGATAGACTTGGAGAGAGAGCATCTTGGCTGGTATGTTGATAGACTTGGAGAGAGAGCATCTTGGCTGTTATGTTGGTAGAGAGAGAGCATCTTGGCTGTTATGTTGATGGACTTGGAGAGAGAGCATCTTGGCTGTTATGTTGATGGACTTGGAGAGAGAGCATCTTGGTTGTTATGTTGATGGACTTGGAGAGAGAGCATCTTGGCTGTTATGTTGATGGACTTGGAGAGAGCTTCTTGGCTGTTATGTTGATAGACTTGGAGAGAGAGCATCTTGGCTGTTATGTGGATAGACTTGGAGAGAGAGCATCTTGGCTGTTATGTTGATAGAGAGAGAGCATCTTGGCTGTTATGTTGATAGAGAGAGAGCATCTTGGCTGTTATGTTGATAGACTTGGAGAGAGAGCATCTTGGCTGTTATGTTGATAGACTTGGAGAGAGAGCATCTTGGCTGTTATGTTGATAGAGAGAGAGCATCTTGGCTGTTATGTTGATAGAGAGAGAGCATCTTGGCTGTTATGTTGATAGAGAGAGAGCATCTTGGCTGTTATGTTGATAGACTTGTAGAGAGAGCATCTTGGCTGTTATGTTGATAGACTTGGAGAGAGAGCATCTTGGCTGTTAAGTTGATAGACTTGGAGAGAGAGCATCTTGGCTGTTATGTTGATAGAGAGAGAGCATCTTGGCTGTTATGTTGATAGAGAGAGAGCATCTTGGCTGTTATGTTGATAGTTTTGGAGAGAGAGCATCTTGGCTGTTATGTTGATAGACTTGGAGAGAGAGCATCTTGGCTGTTATGTTGATAGACTTGGAGAGAGAGCATCTTGGCTGTTATGTTCATAGACTTGGAGAGAGAGCATCTTGGCTGTTATGTTGATAGAGAGAGAGCATCTTGGCTGTTATGTTGATAGAGAGAGAGCATCTTGGCTGTTATGTTGATAGACTTGGAGAGAGAGCATCTTGGCTGTTATGTTGATAGACTTGGAGAGAGAGCATCTTGGCTGTTATGTTGATAGACTTGGAGAGAGAGCATCTTGGCTGTTATGTTGATAGACTTGGAGAGAGAGCATCTTGGCTGTTATGTTGATAGACTTGGAGAGAGAGCATCTTGGCTGTTATGTTCATAGACTTGGAGAGAGAGCATCTTGGCTGTTATGTTGATAGACTTGGAGA
This sequence comes from Oncorhynchus nerka, assembly GCF_034236695.1. Taxonomy (NCBI): domain Eukaryota; kingdom Metazoa; phylum Chordata; class Actinopteri; order Salmoniformes; family Salmonidae; genus Oncorhynchus; species Oncorhynchus nerka. The sequence goes on along the minus strand of NC_088410.1, from coordinate 99,349,473 downwards.
GAGAGCATATTGGCTGTTATGTTGATAGACTTGGAGAGAGAGCATCTTGGCTGGTATGTTGATAGACTTGGAGAGAGAGCATCTTGGCTGTTATGTTGGTAGAGAGAGAGCATCTTGGCTGTTATGTTGATGGACTTGGAGAGAGAGCATCTTGGCTGTTATGTTGATGGACTTGGAGAGAGAGCATCTTGGTTGTTATGTTGATGGACTTGGAGAGAGAGCATCTTGGCTGTTATGTTGATGGACTTGGAGAGAGCTTCTTGGCTGTTATGTTGATAGACTTGGAGAGAGAGCATCTTGGCTGTTATGTGGATAGACTTGGAGAGAGAGCATCTTGGCTGTTATGTTGATAGAGAGAGAGCATCTTGGCTGTTATGTTGATAGAGAGAGAGCATCTTGGCTGTTATGTTGATAGACTTGGAGAGAGAGCATCTTGGCTGTTATGTTGATAGACTTGGAGAGAGAGCATCTTGGCTGTTATGTTGATAGAGAGAGAGCATCTTGGCTGTTATGTTGATAGAGAGAGAGCATCTTGGCTGTTATGTTGATAGAGAGAGAGCATCTTGGCTGTTATGTTGATGGACTTGGAGAGAGAGCATCTTGGCTGTTATGTTGATGGACTTGGAGAGAGAGCATCTTGGCTGTTATGTTGATGGACTTGGAGAGAGAGCATCTTGGCTGTTATGTTGATGGACTTGGAGAGAGAGCATCTTGGCTGTTATGTTGATGGACTTGGAGAGAGCTTCTTGGCTGTTATGTTGATGGACTTGGAGATAGCATCTTGGCTGTTATGTTGATAGACTTGGAGAGAGAGCATCTTGGCTGTTATGTTGATAGACTTGGAGAGAGAGCATCTTGGCTGTTATGTTGATAGACTTGGAGAGAGAGCATCTTGGCTGTTATGTTGATAGAGAGAGAGCATCTTGGCTGTTATGTTGATAGAGAGAGAGCATCTTGGCTGTTATGTTGATAGAGAGAGAGCATCTTGGCTGTTATGTTGATAGACTTGGAGAGAGAGCATCTTGGCTGTTATGTTGGTAGAGAGAGAGCATATTGGCTGTTATGTTGATAGACTTGGAGAGAGAGCATCTTGGCTGTTATGTTGATGGACTTGGAGAGAGCATCTTGGCTGTTATGTTGATAGAGAGAGAGCATCTTGGCTGTTATGTTGATAGACTTGGAGAGAAAGCATCTTGGCTGTTATGTTGATAGACTTGGAGAGAGAGCATCTTGGCTGTTATGTTGATAGACTTGGAGAGAGAGCATCTTGGCTGTTATGTTGATAGAGAGAGAGCATCTTGGCTGTTATGTTGATAGAGAGAGAGCATCTTGGCTGTTATGTTGATAGAGAGAGAGCATCTTGGCTGTTATGTTGATAGAGAGAGAGCATCTTGGCTGTTATGTTGATAGAGAGAGAGCATCTTGGCTGTTATGTTGATGGACTTGGAGAGAGAGCATCTTGGCTGTTATGTTGATGGACTTGGAGAGAGAGAATCTTGGCTGTTATGTTGATGGACTTGGAGAGAGCTTCTTGGCTGTTATGTTGATGGACTTGGAGATAGCATCTTGGCTGTTATGTTGATAGACTTGGAGAGAGAGCATCTTGGCTGTTATGTTGATAGACTTGGAGAGAGCATCTTGGCTATTATGTTGATAGAGAGAGAGAGCATCTTGGCTGTTATGTTGATAGAGAGAGAGTATCTTGGCTGTTATGTTGATAGACTTGTAGAGAGAGCATCTTGGCTGTTATGTTGATAGACTTGGAGAGAGAGCATCTTGGCTGGTATGTTGATAGACTTGGAGAGAGAGCATCTTGGCTGTTATGTTGGTAGAGAGAGAGCATCTTGGCTGTTATGTTGATGGACTTGGAGAGAGAGCATCTTGGCTGTTATGTTGATGGACTTGGAGAGAGAGCATCTTGGCTGTTATGTTGATGGACTTGGAGAGAGAGCATCTTGGCTGTTATGTTGATGGACTTGGAGAGAGCTTCTTGGGTGTTATGTTGATGGACTTGGAGATAGCATCTTGGCTGTTATGTTGATGGACTTGGAGAGAGCTTCTTGGCTGTTATGTTGATGGACTTGGAGATAGCATCTTGGCTGTTATGTTGATAGACTTGGAGAGAGAGCATCTTGGCTGTTATGTTGATAGACTTGGAGAGAGAGCATCTTGGCTGTTATGTTGATAGACTTGGAGAGAGAGCATCTTGGCTGTTATGTTGATAGAGAGAGAGCATCTTGGCTGTTATGTTGATAGAGAGAGAGCATCTTGGCTGTTATGTTGATAGAGAGAGGGCATCTTGGCTGTTATGTTGATAGAGAGAGAGCATCTTGGCTGTTATGTTGATAGACTTGTGGAGAGAGCATCTTGGCTGTTATGTTGATAGACTTGGAGAGAGAGCATCTTGGCTGTTATGTTGATAGACTTGGAGAGAGAGCATCTTGGCTGTTATGTTGATAGAGAGAGAGAGCATCTTGGCTGTTATGTTGATAGAGAGAGAGCATCTTGGCTGTTATGTTGATAGAGAGAGAGCATCTTGGCTGTTATGTTGATAGACTTGGAGAGAGAGCATCTTGGCTGTTATGTTGATGGACTTGGAGAGAGAGCATGTTGGCTGTTATTTTGATAGACTTGGAGAGAGAGCATCTTGGCTGTTATGTTGATAGACTTGGAGAGAGAGCATCTTGGCTGTTATGTTGATAGAGAGAGAGCATCTTGGCTGTTATGTTGATAGACTTGGAGAGAGAGCATCTTGGCTGTTATGTTGATAGAGAGAGGGCATCTTGGCTGTTATGTTGATAGAGAGAGAGCATCTTGGCTGTTATGTTGATAGACTTGTGGAGAGAGCATCTTGGCTGTTATGTTGATAGACTTGGAGAGAGAGCATCTTGGCTGTTATGTTGATAGACTTGGAGAGAGAGCATCTTGGCTGTTATGTTGATAGAGAGAGAGAGCATCTTGGCTGTTATGTTGATAGAGAGAGAGCATCTTGGCTGTTATGTTGATAGAGAGAGAGCATCTTGGCTGTTATGTTGATAGACTTGGAGAGAGAGCATCTTGGCTGTTATGTTGATGGACTTGGAGAGAGAGCATATTGGCTGTTATTTTGATAGACTTGGAGAGAGAGCATCTTGGCTGTTATGTTGATAGACTTGGAGAGAGAGCATCTTGGCTGTTATGTTGATAGAGAGAGAGCATCTTGGCTGTTATGTTGATAGACTTGGAGAGAGAGCATCTTGGCTGTTATGTTGATAGACTTGGAGAGAGAGCATCTTGGCTGTTATGTTGATAGACTTGGAGAGAGAGCATCTTGGCTGTTATGTTGATAGACTCGGAGAGAGAGCATCTTGGCTGGTATGTTGATAGACTTGGAGAGAGAGCATCTTGGCTGTTATGTTGGTAGAGAGAGAGCATCTTGGCTATTATGTTGATGGACTTGGAGAGAGAGCATCTTGGCTGTTATGTTGATGGACTTGGAGAGAGCTTCTTGGCTGTTATGTTGATGGACTTGGAGATAGCATCTTGGCTGTTATGTTGATAGACTTGGAGAGAGAGCATCTTGGCTGTTATGTTGATAGACTTGGAGAGAGCATCTTGGCTGTTATGTTGATAGAGAGAGAGCATCTTGGCTGTTATGTTGATAGAGAGAGAGTATCTTGGCTGTTATGTTTATAGACTTGTAGAGAGAGCATCTTGGCTGTTATGTTGATAGACTTGGAGAGAGAGCATCTTGGCTGTTATGTTGATAGAGAGAGAGCATCTTGGCTGTTATGTTGGTAGAGAGAGAGCATCTTGGCTGTTATGTTGATGGACTTGGAGAGAGAGCATCTTGGCTGTTATGTTGATGGACTTGGAGAGAGAGCATCTTGGCTGTTATGTTGATGGACTTGGAGAGAGAGCATCTTGGCTGTTATGTTGATGGACTTGGAGAGAGAGCATCTTGGCTGTTATGTTGATGGACTTGGAGAGAGAGCATCTTGGCTGTTATGTTGATGGACTTGGAGAGAGAGCATCTTGGCTGTTATGTTGATGGACTTGGAGAGAGCTTCTTGGCTGTTATGTTGATGGACTTGGAGAGAGAGCATCTTGGCTGTTATGTTGATAGACTTGGAGAGAGAGCATCTTGGCTGTTATGTTGATAGAGAGAGAGCATCTTGGCTGTTATGTTGATAGAGAGAGAGCATCTTGGCTGTTATGTTGATAGAGAGAGAGCATCTTGGCTGTTATGTTGATAGAGAGAGAGCATCTTGGCTGTTATGTTGATAGACTTGTAGAGAGAGCATCTTGGCTGTTATGTTGATAGACTTGGAGAGAGAGCATCTTGGCTGTTATGTTGATAGACTTGGAGAGAGCATCTTGGCTGTTATGTTGATAGAGAGAGAGCATCTTGGCTGTTATGTTGATAGACTTGTAGAGAGAGCATCTTGGCTGTTATGTTGATAGACTTGGAGAGAGAGCATCTTGGCTGTTATGTTGATAGACTTGGAGAGAGAGCATCTTGGCTGTTATGTTGATAGAGAGAGAGCATCTTGGCTGTTATGTTGATAGAGAGAGAGCATCTTGGCTGTTATGTTGATAGAGAGAGAGCATCTTGGCTGTTATGTTGATAGACTTGGAGAGAGAGCATCTTGGCTGTTATGTTGGTAGAGAGAGAGCATATTGGCTGTTATGTTGATAGACTTGGAGAGAGAGCATCTTGGCTGTTATGTTGATGGACTTGGAGAGAGCATCTTGGCTGTTATGTTGATAGACTTGGAGAGAGAGCATCTTGGCTGTTATGTTGATAGACTTGGAGAGAGCATCTTGGCTGTTATGTTGATAGAGAGAGAGCATCTTGGCTGTTATGTTGATAGAGAGAGAGTATCTTGGCTGTTATGTTGATAGACTTGTAGAGAGAGCATCTTGGCTGTTATGTTGATAGACTTGGAGAGAGAGCATCTTGGCTGGTATGTTGATAGACTTGGAGAGAGAGCATCTTGGCTGTTATGTTGGTAGAGAGAGAGCATCTTGGCTGTTATGTTGATGGACTTGGAGACAGAGCATCTTGGCTGTTATGTTGATGGACTTGGAGAGAGAGCATCTTGGCTGTTATGTTGATGGACTTGGAGAGAGAGCATCTTGGCTGTTATGTTGATGGACTTGGAGAGAGAGCATCTTGGCTGTTATGTTGATGGACTTGGAGAGAGCTTCTTGGCTGTTATGTTGATGGACTTGGAGATAGCATCTTGGCTGTTATGTTGATAGACTTGGAGAGAGAGCATCTTGGCTGTTATGTTGATAGACTTGGAGAGAGCATCTTGGCTGTTATGTTGATAGAGAGAGAGCATCTTGGCTGTTATGTTGATAGAGAGAGAGTATCTTGGCTATTATGTTTATAGACTTGTAGAGAGAGCATCTTGGCTGTTATATTGATAGACTTGGAGAGAGAGCATCTTGGCTGGTATGTTGATAGACTTGGAGAGAGAGCATCTTGGCTGTTATGTTGGTAGAGAGAGAGCATCTTGGCTGTTATGTTGATGGACTTGGAGAGAGAGCATCTTGGCTGTTATGTTGATGGACTTGGAGAGAGAGCATCTTGGCTGTTATGTTGATGGACTTGGAGAGAGAGCATCTTGGCTGTTATGTTGATGGACTTGGAGAGAGAGCATCTTGGCTGTTATGTTGATGGACTTGGAGAGAGAGCATCTTGGCTGTTATGTTGATGGACTTGGAGAGAGAGCATCTTGGCTGTTATGTTGATGGACTTGGAGAGAGCTTCTTGGCTGTTATGTTGATGGACTTGGAGAGAGAGCATCTTGGCTGTTATGTTGATAGACTTGGAGAGAGAGCATCTTGGCTGTTATGTTGATAGAGAGAGAGCATCTTGGCTGTTATGTTGATAGAGAGAGAGCATCTTGGCTGTTATGTTGATAGAGAGAGAGCATCTTGGCTGTTATGTTGATAGACTTGAGAGAGAGCATCTTGGCTGTTATGTTGATAGACTTGGAGAGAGAGCATCTTGGCTGTTATGTTGATAGACTTGAGAGAGAGCATCTTGGCTGTTATGTTGATAGACTTGTTGAGAGAGAGCATCTTGGCTGTTATGTTGATAGAGAGAGAGCATCTTGGCTGTTATGTTGATAGAGAGAGAGCATCTTGGCTGTTATGTTGATAGACTTGGAGAGAGAGCATCTTGGCTGTTATGTTGGTAGAGAGAGAGCATATTGGCTGTTATGTTGATAGACTTGGAGAGAGAGCATCTTGGCTGTTATGTTGATGGACTTGGAGAGAGCATCTTGGCTGTTATGTTGATAGACTTGGAGAGAGAGCATATTGGCTGTTATTTTGATAGACTTGGAGAGAGAGCATCTTGGCTGTTATGTTGATAGACTTGGAGAGAGAGCATCTTGGCTGTTATGTTGATAGAGAGAGAGCATCTTGGCTGTTATGTTGATAGACTTGGAGAGAGAGCATCTTGGCTGTTATGTTGATAGACTTGGAGAGAGAGCATCTTGGCTGTTATGTTGATAGAGAGAGAGCATCTTGGCTGTTATGTTGATAGACTTGGAGAGAGAGCATCTTGGCTGTTATGTTGGTAGAGAGAGAGCATATTGGCTGTTATGTTGATAGACTTGGAGAGAGAGCATCTTGGCTGTTATGTTGATGGACTTGGAGAGAGCATCTTGGCTGTTATGTTGATAGACTTGGAGAGAGAGCATATTGGCTGTTATTTTGATAGACTTGGAGAGAGAGCATCTTGGCTGTTATGTTGATAGACTTGGAGAGAGAGCATCTTGGCTGTTATGTTGATAGAGAGAGAGAGCATCTTGGCTGTTATGTTGATAGACTTGGAGAGAGAGCATCTTGGCTGTTATGTTGATAGACTTGGAGAGAGAGCATCTTGGCTGTTATGTTGATAGACTTGGAGAGAGAGCATATTGGCTGTTATGTTGATAGACTTGGAGAGAGAGCATCTTGGCTGTTATGTTGATAGACTCGGAGAGAGAGCATCTTGGTAGGTATGTTGATAGACTTGGAGAGAGAGCATCTTGGCTGTTATGTTGGTAGAGAGAGAGCATCTTGGCTGTTATGTTGATGGACTTGGAGAGAGAGCATCTTGGCTGTTATGTTGATAGACTTGGAGAGAGAGCATCTTGGCTGTTATGTTGATAGACTTGGAGAGAGAGCATCTTGGCTGTTATGTTGATAGAGAGAGAGCATCTTGGCTGTTATGTTGATAGAGAGAGAGCATCTTGGCTGTTATGTTGATAGAGAGAGAGCATCTTGGCTGTTATGTTGATAGACTTGGAGAGAGAGCATCTTGGCTGTTATGTTGGTAGAGAGAGAGCATATTGGCTGTTATGTTGATAGACTTGGAGAGAGAGCATCTTGGCTGTTATGTTGATGGACTTGGAGAGAGCATCTTGGCTGTTATGTTGATAGACTTGGAGAGAGAGCATATTGGCTGTTATTTTGATAGACTTGGAGAGAGAGCATCTTGGCTGTTATGTTGATAGACTTGGAGAGAGAGCATCTTGGCTGTTATGTTGATAGAGAGAGAGCATCTTGGCTGTTATGTTGATAGACTTGGAGAGAGAGCATCTTGGCTGTTATGTTGATAGACTTGGAGAGAGAGCATCTTGGCTGTTATGTTGATAGAGAGAGAGCATCTTGGCTGTTATGTTGATAGACTTGAGAGAGAGCATCTTGGCTGTTATGTTGGTAGAGAGAGAGCATATTGGCTGTTATGTTGATAGACTTGGAGAGAGAGCATCTTGGCTGTTATGTTGATGGACTTGGAGAGAGCATCTTGGCTGTTATGTTGATAGACTTGGAGAGAGAGCATATTGGCTGTTATTTTGATAGACTTGGAGAGAGAGCATCTTGGCTGTTATGTTGATAGACTTGGAGAGAGAGCATCTTGGCTGTTATGTTGATAGAGAGAGAGAGCATCTTGGCTGTTATGTTGATAGACTTGGAGAGAGAGCATCTTGGCTGTTATGTTGATAGACTTGGAGAGAGAGCATCTTGGCTGTTATGTTGATAGACTTGGAGAGAGAGCATATTGGCTGTTATGTTGATAGACTTGGAGAGAGAGCATCTTGGCTGTTATGTTGATAGACTCGGAGAGAGAGCATCTTGGTAGGTATGTTGATAGACTTGGAGAGAGAGCATCTTGGCTGTTATGTTGGTAGAGAGAGAGCATCTTGGCTGTTATGTTGATGGACTTGGAGAGAGAGCATCTTGGCTGTTATGTTGATAGACTTGGAGAGAGAGCATCTTGGCTGTTATGTTGATAGACTTGGAGAGAGAGCATATTGGCTGTTATGTTGATAGACTTGGAGAGAGAGCATCTTGGCTGTTATGTTGATAGACTCGGAGAGAGAGCATCTTGGCTGGTATGTTGATAGACTTGGAGAGAGAGCATCTTGGCTGTTATGTTGGTAGAGAGAGAGCATCTTGGCTGTTATGTTGATGGACTTGGAGAGAGAGCATCTTGGCTGTTATGTTGATGGACTTGGAGAGAGAGCATCTTGGCTGTTATGTTGATGGACTTGGAGAGAGAGCATCTTGGCTGTTATGTTGATGGACTTGGAGATAGCATCTTGGCTGTTATGTTGATAGACTTGGAGAGAGAGCATCTTGGCTGTTATGTTGATAGACTTGGAGAGAGAGCATCTTGGCTGTTATGTTGATAGAGAGAGAGCATCTTGGCTGTTATGTTGATAGACTTGGAGAGAGAGCATCTTGGCTGTTATGTTGGTAGAGAGAGAGCATATTGGCTGTTATGTTGATAGACTTGGAGAGAGAGCATCTTGGCTGTTATGTTGATGGACTTGGAGAGAGCATCTTGGCTGTTATGTTGATAGACTTGGAGAGAGAGCATATTGGCTGTTATTTTGATAGACTTGGAGAGAGAGCATCTTGGCTGTTATGTTGATAGACTTGGAGAGAGAGCATCTTGGCTGTTATGTTGATAGAGAGAGAGAGCATCTTGGCTGTTATGTTGATAGACTTGGAGAGAGAGCATCTTGGCTGTTATGTTGATAGACTTGAGAGAGAGCATCTTGGCTGTTATGTTGATAGACTTGGAGAGAGAGCATATTGGCTGTTATGTTGATAGACTTGGAGAGAGAGCATCTTGGCTGTTATGTTGATAGACTCGGAGAGAGAGCATCTTGGTAGGTATGTTGATAGACTTGGAGAGAGAGCATCTTGGCTGTTATGTTGGTAGAGAGAGAGCATCTTGGCTGTTATGTTGATGGACTTGGAGAGAGAGCATCTTGGCTGTTATGTTGATAGACTTGGAGAGAGAGCATCTTGGCTGTTATGTTGATAGACTTGGAGAGAGAGCATCTTGGCTGTTATGTTGATAGAGAGAGAGCATCTTGGCTGTTATGTTGATAGAGAGAGAGCATCTTGGCTGTTATGTTGATAGAGAGAGAGCATCTTGGCTGTTATGTTGATAGACTTGGAGAGAGAGCATCTTGGCTGTTATGTTGGTAGAGAGAGAGCATATTGGCTGTTATGTTGATAGACTTGGAGAGAGAGCATCTTGGCTGTTATGTTGATGGACTTGGAGAGAGCATCTTGGCTGTTATGTTGATAGACTTGGAGAGAGAGCATATTGGCTGTTATTTTGATAGACTTGGAGAGAGAGCATCTTGGCTGTTATGTTGATAGACTTGGAGAGAGAGCATCTTGGCTGTTATGTTGATAGAGAGAGAGCATCTTGGCTGTTATGTTGATAGACTTGGAGAGAGAGCATCTTGGCTGTTATGTTGATAGACTTGGAGAGAGAGCATCTTGGCTGTTATGTTGATAGAGAGAGAGCATCTTGGCTGTTATGTTGATAGACTTGGAGAGAGAGCATCTTGGCTGTTATGTTGGTAGAGAGAGAGCATATTGGCTGTTATGTTGATAGACTTGGAGAGAGAGCATCTTGGCTGTTATGTTGATGGACTTGGAGAGAGCATCTTGGCTGTTATGTTGATAGACTTGGAGAGAGAGCATATTGGCTGTTATTTTGATAGACTTGGAGAGAGAGCATCTTGGCTGTTATGTTGATAGACTTGGAGAGAGAGCATCTTGGCTGTTATGTTGATAGAGAGAGAGAGCATCTTGGCTGTTATGTTGATAGACTTGGAGAGAGAGCATCTTGGCTGTTATGTTGATAGACTTGGAGAGAGAGCATCTTGGCTGTTATGTTGATAGACTTGAGAGAGAGCATATTGGCTGTTATGTTGATAGACTTGGAGAGAGAGCATCTTGGCTGTTATGTTGATAGACTCGGAGAGAGAGCATCTTGGTAGGTATGTTGATAGACTTATGTTGGTAGAGAGAGCATCTTGGCTGTTATGTTGGTAGAGAGAGAGCATCTTGCTGTTATGTTGATGGACTTGGAGAGAGAGCATCTTGGCTGTTATGTTGATAGACTTGGAGAGAGAGCATCTTGGCTGTTATGTTGATAGACTTGGAGAGAGAGCATATTGGCTGTTATGTTGATAGACTTGGAGAGAGAGCATCTTGGCTGTTATGTTGATAGACTCGGAGAGAGAGCATCTTGGCTGGTATGTTGATAGACTTGGAGAGAGAGCATCTTGGCTGTTATGTTGGTAGAGAGAGAGCATCTTGGCTGTTATGTTGATGGACTTGGAGAGAGAGCATCTTGGCTGTTATGTTGATGGACTTGGAGAGAGAGCATCTTGGCTGTTATGTTGATGGACTTGGAGAGAGAGCATCTTGGCTGTTATGTTGATGGACTTGGAGATAGCATCTTGGCTGTTATGTTGATAGACTTGGAGAGAGAGCATCTTGGCTGTTATGTTGATAGACTTGGAGAGAGCATCTTGGCTGTTATGTTGATAGAGAGAGAGCATATTGGCTGTTATGTTGATAGAGAGAGAGCATCTTGGCTGTTATGTTGATGGACTTGGAGAGAGAGCATCTTGGCTGTTATGTTGATGGACTTGGAGAGAGAGCATCTTGGCTGTTATGTTGATGGACTTGGAGAGAGAGCATCTTGGCTGTTATGTTGATGGACTTGGAGAGAGAGCATCTTGGCTGTTATGTTGATGGACTTGAGAGAGCTTGGCTGTTATGTTGATGGACTTGGAGATAGCATCTTGGCTGTTATGTTGATAGACTTGGAGAGAGAGCATCTTGGCTGTTATGTTGATAGACTTGGAGAGAGAGCATCTTGGCTGTTATGTTGATAGACTCGGAGAGAGAGCATCTTGGCTGGTATGTTGATAGACTTGGAGAGAGAGCATCTTGGCTGTTATGTTGGTAGAGAGAGAGCATCTTGGCTGTTATGTTGATGGACTTGGAGAGAGAGCATCTTGGCTGTTATGTTGATGGACTTGGAGAGAGAGCATCTTGGCTGTTATGTTGATGGACTTGGAGAGAGAGCATCTTGGCTGTTATGTTGATGGACTTGGAGAGAGAGCATCTTGGCTGTTATGTTGATGGACTTGGAGAGAGCTTCTTGGCTGTTATGTTGATGGACTATGAGATAGCATCTTGGCTGTTATGTTGATAGACTTGGAGAGAGAGCATATTGGCTGTTATGTTGATAGACTTGGAGAGAGCATCTTGGCTGTTATGTTGATAGAGAGAGAGCATCTTGGCTGTTATGTTGATAGAGAGAGAGCATCTTGGCTGTTATGTTGATAGACTTGTAGAGAGAGCATCTTGGCTGTTATGTTGATAGACTTGGAGAGAGAGCATCTTGGCTGTTATGTTGATAGAGAGAGAGCATCTTGGCTGTTATGTTGATAGAGAGAGAGCATCTTGGCTGTTATGTTGATAGACTTGTAGAGAGAGCATCTTGGCTGTTATGTTGATAGACTTGGAGAGAGAGCATCTTGGCTGTTATGTTGATAGACTTGTAGAGAGAGCATCTTGGCTGTTATGTTGATAGACTTGGAGAGAGCATCTTGGCTGTTATGTTGATAGACTTGGAGAGAGCATCTTGGCTGTTATGTTGTTAGACTTGGAGAGAGCAACTTGGCTGTTATGTTGATAGACTTGGAGAGAGCATCTTGGCTGTTATGTTGATAGAGAGACAGCATCTTGGCTGTTATGTTGATAGACTTGGAGAGAGAGCATCTTGGCTGTTATGTTGATAGACTTGGAGACAGCATCTTGGCTGTTATGTTGATAGACTTGAGAGAGCATCTTGGCTGTTATGTTGATAGACTTGGAGAAAGAGCATATTGGCTGTTATGTTGATAGACTTGGAGAGAGAGCATCTTGGCTGTTATGTTGGTAGAGAGAGAGCATCTTGGCTGTTATGTTGATAGACTTGGAGAGAGCATCTTGGCTGTTATGTTGATGGACTTGGAGAGAGCATCTTGGCTGTTATGTTGATAGACTTGGAGAGAGAGCATCTTGGCTGTTATGTTGATAGACTTGGAGAGAGCATCTCGGCTGTTATGGTGGTAGAGAGAGAGCATCTTGGCTGTTATGTTGGTAGAGAGAGAGCATCTTGGCTGTTATGTTGGTAGAGAGAGAGCATCTTGGCCGTTATGTTGGTAGAGAGAGAGCATCTTGGCTGTTATGTTGGTAGAGAGAGAGCATCTTGGCTGTTATGTTGGTAGAGAGAGAGCATCTTGGCTGTTATGTTGGTAGAGAGAGAGCATCTTGGCTGTTATGTTGATAGACTTGGAGAGAGAGCATCTTGGCTGTTATGTTGATAGACTTGGAGAGAGAGCATCTTGGCTGTTATGCTGGTACAGAGAGAGCATCTTGGCTGTTATGTTGATAGACTTGGAGAGAGAGCATCTTGGCTGTTATGTTGGTAGAGAGAGAGCATCTTGGCTGTTATGTTGGTAGAGAGAGAGCATCTTGGATGTTATGTTGGTAGAGAGAGAGCACTTTGGCTGTTATGTTGGTAGAGAGAGAGCATCTTGGCTGTTATGTTGATAGAGAGAGAGCATCTTGGCTGTTATGTTGGTAGAGAGAGAGCATCTTGGCTGTTATGTTGATAAACTTGGAGAGAGAGCATCTTGGCTGTTATGTTGATAGACTTGGAGAGAGCATCTTGGCTGTTATGTTGGTAGAGAGAGAGCATCTTGGCTGTTATGTTGATAGAGAGAGAGCATCTTGGCTGTTATGTTGATAGAGAGAGAGCATCTTGGCTGTTATGTTGATAGAGAGAGAGCATCTTGGCTGTTATGTTGATAGACTTGGAGAGAGAGCATCTTGGCTGTTATGTTGGTAGAGAGAGAGCATATTGGCTGTTATGTTGATAGACTTGGAGAGAGAGCATCTTGGCTGTTATGTTGATGGACTTGGAGAGAGCATCTTGGCTGTTATGTTGATAGACTTGGAGAGAGAGCATATTGGCTGTTATTTTGATAGACTTGGAGAGAGAGCATCTTGGCTGTTATGTTGATAGACTTGGAGAGAGAGCATCTTGGCTGTTATGTTGGTAGAGAGAGAGCATCTTGGCTGTTATGTTGATGGACTTGGAGAGAGAGCATCTTGGCTGTTATGTTGATGGACTTGGAGAGAGAGCATCTTGGCTGTTATGTTGATGGACTTGGAGAGAGAGCATCTTGGCTGTTATGTTGATGGACTTGGAGAGAGAGCATCTTGGCTGTTATGTTGATGGACTTGGAGAGAGCTTCTTGGCTGTTATGTTGATGGACTATGAGATAGCATCTTGGCTGTTATGTTGATAGACTTGGAGAGAGAGCATCTTGGCTGTTATGTTGATAGACTTGGAGAGAGCATCTTGGCTGTTATGTTGATAGAGAGAGAGCATCTTGGCTGTTATGTTGATAGAGAGAGAGCATCTTGGCTGTTATGTTGATAGACTTGTAGAGAGAGCATCTTGGCTGTTATGTTGATAGACTTGGAGAGAGAGCATCTTGGCTGTTATGTTGATAGAGAGAGAGCATCTTGGCTGTTATGTTGATAGAGAGAGAGCATCTTGGCTGTTATGTTGATAGACTTGTAGAGAGAGCATCTTGGCTGTTATGTTGATAGACTTGGAGAGAGAGCATCTTGGCTGTTATGTTGATAGACTTGTAGAGAGAGCATCTTGGCTGTTATGTTGATAGACTTGGAGAGAGCATCTTGGCTGTTATGTTGATAGACTTGGAGAGAGCATCTTGGCTGTTATGTTGTTAGACTTGAGAGAGCAACTTGGCTGTTATGTTGATAGACTTGGAGAGAGCATCTTGGCTGTTATGTTGATAGAGAGACAGCATCTTGGCTGTTATGTTGATAGACTTGGAGAGAGAGCATCTTGGCTGTTATGTTGATAGACTTGGAGACAGCATCTTGGCTGTTATGTTGATAGACTTGAGAGAGCATCTTGGCTGTTATGTTGATAGACTTGGAGAAAGAGCATATTGGCTGTTATGTTGATAGACTTGGAGAGAGAGCATCTTGGCTGTTATGTTGGTAGAGAGAGAGCATCTTGGCTGTTATGTTGATAGACTTGGAGAGAGCATCTTGGCTGTTATGTTGATGGACTTGGAGAGAGCATCTTGGCTGTTATGTTGATAGACTTGGAGAGAGAGCATCTTGGCTGTTATGTTGATAGACTTGGAGAGAGCATCTCGGCTGTTATGGTGGTAGAGAGAGAGCATCTTGGCTGTTATGTTGGTAGAGAGAGAGCATCTTGGCTGTTATGTTGGTAGAGAGAGAGCATCTTGGCCGTTATGTTGGTAGAGAGAGAGCATCTTGGCTGTTATGTTGGTAGAGAGAGAGCATCTTGGCTGTTATGTTGGTAGAGAGAGAGCATCTTGGCTGTTATGTTGGTAGAGAGAGAGCATCTTGGCTGTTATGTTGATAGACTTGGAGAGAGAGCATCTTGGCTGTTATGTTGGTAGAGAGAGAGCATCTTGGCTGTTATGTTGGTAGAGAGAGAGCATCTTGGATGTTATGTTGGTAGAGAGAGAGCACTTTGGCTGTTATGTTGGTAGAGAGAGAGCATCTTGGCTGTTATGTTGATAGAGAGAGAGCATCTTGGCTGTTATGTTGGTAGAGAGAGAGCATCTTGGCTGTTATGTTGATAAACTTGGAGAGAGAGCATCTTGGCTGTTATGTTGATAGACTTGGAGAGAGCATCTTGGCTGTTATGTTGGTAGAGAGAGAGCATCTTGGCTGTTATGTTGATAGAGAGAGAGCATCTTGGCTGTTATGTTGATAGAGAGAGAGCATCTTGGCTGTTATGTTGATAGAGAGAGAGCATCTTGGCTGTTATGTTGATAGACTTGAGAGAGAGCATCTTGGCTGTTATGTTGGTAGAGAGAGAGCATATTGGCTGTTATGTTGATAGACTTGGAGAGAGAGCATCTTGGCTGTTATGTTGATGGACTTGGAGAGAGCATCTTGGCTGTTATGTTGATAGACTTGGAGAGAGAGCATATTGGCTGTTATTTTGATAGACTTGGAGAGAGAGCATCTTGGCTGTTATGTTGATAGACTTGAGAGAGAGCATCTTGGCTGTTATGTTGATAGAGAGAGAGCATCTTGGCTGTTATGTTGATAGACTTGGAGAGAGAGCATCTTGGCCGTTATGTTGATAGACTTGGAGAGAGAGCATCTTGGCTGTTATGTTGATAGAGAGAGAGCATCTTGGCTGTTATGTTGATAGACTTGGAGAGAGAGCATCTTGGCTGTTATGTTGGTAGAGAGAGAGCATATTGGCTGTTATGTTGATAGACTTGGAGAGAGCATCTTGGCTGTTATGTTGATAGACTTGTAGAGAGAGCATCTTGGCTGTTATGTTGATAGACTTGGAGAGAGAGCATATTGGCTGTTATTTTGATAGACTTGGAGAGAGAGCATCTTGGCTGTTATGTTGATAGACTTGGAGAGAGAGCATCTTGGCTGTTATGTTGATAGAGAGAGAGAGCATCTTGGCTGTTATGTTGATAGACTTGGAGAGAGAGCATCTTGGCTGTTATGTTGATAGACTTGGAGAGAGAGCATCTTGGCTGTTATGTTGATAGACTTGGAGAGAGAGCATATTGGCTGTTATGTTGATAGACTTGGAGAGAGAGCATCTTGGCTGTTATGTTGATAGACTCGGAGAGAGAGCATCTTGGCTGGTATGTTGATAGACTTGGAGAGAGAGCATCTTGGCTGTTATGTTGGTAGAGAGAGAGCATCTTGACTGTTATGTTGATGGACTTGGAGAGAGAGCATCTTGGCTGTTATGTTGATAGACTTGGAGAGAGAGCATCTTGGCTGTTATGTTGATAGACTTGGAGAGAGAGCATATTGGCTGTTATGTTGATAGACTTGGAGAGATAGCATCTTGGCTGTTATGTTGATAGACTCGGAGAGAGAGCATCTTGACTGGTATGTTGATAGACTTGGAGAGAGAGCATCTTGGCTGTTATGTTGGTAAAGAGAGAGCATCTTGGCTGTTATGTTGATGGACTTGGAGAGAGAGCATCTTGGCTGTTATGTTGATGGACTTGGAGAGAGAGCATCTTGGCTGTTATGTTGATGGACTTGGAGAGAGAGCATCTTGGCTGTTATGTTGATGGACTTGGAGATAGCATCTTGGCTGTTATGTTGATAGACTTGGAGAGAGAGCATCTTGGCTGTTATGTTGATAGACTTGGAGAGAGCATCTTGGCTGTTATGTTGATAGAGAGAGAGCATCTTGGCTGTTATGTTGATAGAGAGAGAGCATCTTGGCTGTTATGTTGATGGACTTGGAGAGAGAGCATCTTGGCTGTTATGTTGATGGACTTGGAGAGAGAGCAGCTTGGCTGTTATGTTGATGGACTTGGAGAGAGAGCATCTTGGCTGTTATGTTGATGGACATCTTGGCTGTTATGTTGATGGACTTGGAGAGAGCATCTTGGCTGTTATGTTGATAGACTTGAGAGAGAGCATCTTGGCTGTTATGTTGATAGACTTGGAGAGAGAGCATCTTGGCTGTTATGTTGATAGACTTGGAGAGAGAGCATCTTGGCTGTTATGTTGATAGAGAGAGAGCATCTTGGCTGTTATGTTGATAGAGAGAGAGATCTTGGCTGTTATGTTGAGAGAGAGCATCTTGGCTGTTATGTTGATGGACTTGGAGAGAGAGCAGCTTGGCTGTTATGTTGATGGACTTGGAGAGAGAGCATCTTGGCTGTTATGTTGATGGACTTGGAGAGAGCTTCTTGGCTGTTATGTTGATGGACTTGGAGATAGCATCTTGGCTGTTATGTTGATAGACTTGGAGAGAGAGCATCTTGGCTGTTATGTTGATAGACTTGGAGAGAGAGCATCTTGGCTGTTATGTTGATAGACTTGGAGAGAGAGCATCTTGGCTGTTATGTTGATAGAGAGAGAGCATCTTGGCTGTTATGTTGATAGAGAGAGAACATCTTGGCTGTTATGTTGATAGACTTGGAGAGAGAGCATCTTGGCTGTTATGTTGGTAGACTTGGAGAGAGAGCATATTGGCTGTTATGTTGATAGACTTGGAGAGAGAGCATCTTGGCTGTTATGTTGATAGACTTGGAGAGAGAGCATCTTGGCTGTTATGTTGATAGAGAGAGAGCATCTTGGCTGTTATGTTGATCGACTTGGAGAAAGAGCATCTTGGCTGTTATGTTGATAGACTTGGAGAGAGAGCATCTTGGCTGTTATGTTGATAGACTCGGAGAGAGAGCATCTTGGCTGGTATGTTGATAGACTTGGAGAGAGAGCATCTTGGCTGTTATGCATCATCTTGGCTGTTATGTTGATGGACTTGGAGAGAGAGCATCTTGGCTGTTATGTTGATGGACTTGGAGAGAGAGCATCTTGGCTGTTATGTTGATGGACTTGGAGAGAGAGCATCTTGGCTGTTATGTTGATGGACTTGGAGAGAGAGCATCTTGGCTGTTATGTTGATGGACTTGGAGAGAGCTTCTTGGCTGTTATGTTGATGGACTATGAGATAGCATCTTGGCTGTTATGTTGATAGACTTGGAGAGAGAGCATCTTGGCTGTTATGTTGATAGACTTGGAGAGAGCATCTTGGCTGTTATGTTGATAGAGAGAGAGCATCTTGGCTGTTATGTTGATAGAGAGAGAGCATCTTGGCTGTTATGTTGATAGACTTGTTAGAGAGAGCATCTTGGCTGTTATGTTGATAGACTTGGAGAGAGAGCATCTTGGCTGTTATGTTGATAGAGAGAGAGCATCTTGGCTGTTATGTTGATAGAGAGAGAGCATCTTGGCTGTTATGTTGATAGACTTGTAGAGAGAGCATCTTGGCTGTTATGTTGATAGACTTGGAGAGAGAGCATCTTGGCTGTTATGTTGATAGACTTGTAGAGAGAGCATCTTGGCTGTTATGTTGATAGACTTGGAGAGAGCATCTTGGCTGTTATGTTGATAGACTTGGAGAGAGCATCTTGGCTGTTATGTTGTTAGACTTGGAGAGAGCAACTTGGCTGTTATGTTGATAGACTTGGAGAGAGCATCTTGGCTGTTATGTTGATAGAGAGACAGCATCTTGGCTGTTATGTTGATAGACTTGGAGAGAGAGCATCTTGGCTGTTATGTTGATAGACTTGGAGACAGCATCTTGGCTGTTATGTTGATAGACTTGAGAGAGCATCTTGGCTGTTATGTTGATAGACTTGGAGAAAGAGCATATTGGCTGTTATGTTGATAGACTTGGAGAGAGAGCATCTTGGCTGTTATGTTGGTAGAGAGAGAGCATCTTGGCTGTTATGTTGATAGACTTGGAGAGAGCATCTTGGCTGTTATGTTGATGGACTTGGAGAGAGCATCTTGGCTGTTATGTTGATAGACTTGGAGAGAGAGCATCTTGGCTGTTATGTTGATAGACTTGGAGAGAGCATCTCGGCTGTTATGGTGGTAGAGAGAGAGCATCTTGGCTGTTATGTTGGTAGAGAGAGAGCATCTTGGCTGTTATGTTGGTAGAGAGAGAGCATCTTGGCCGTTATGTTGGTAGAGAGAGAGCATCTTGGCTGTTATGTTGGTAGAGAGAGAGCATCTTGGCTGTTATGTTGGTAGAGAGAGAGCATCTTGGCTGTTAAGTTGGTAGAGAGAGAGCATCTTGGCTGTTATGTTGATAGACTTGGAGAGAGAGCATCTTGGCTGTTATGTTGATAGACTTGGAGAGAGAGCATCTTGGCTGTTATGCTGGTACAGAGAGAGCATCTTGGCTGTTATGTTGATAGACTTGGAGAGAGAGCATCTTGGCTGTTATGTTGGTAGAGAGAGAGCATCTTGGCTGTTATGTTGGTAGAGAGAGAGCATCTTGGATGTTATGTTGGTAGAGAGAGAGCACTTTGGCTGTTATGTTGGTAGAGAGAGAGCATCTTGGCTGTTATGTTGATAGAGAGAGAGCATCTTGGCTGTTATGTTGGTAGAGAGAGAGCATCTTGGCTGTTATGTTGATAAACTTGGAGAGAGAGCATCTTGGCTGTTATGTTGATAGACTTGGAGAGAGCATCTTGGCTGTTATGTTGGTAGAGAGAGAGCATCTTGGCTGTTATGTTGATAGAGAGAGAGCATCTTGGCTGTTATGTTGGTAGAGAGAGAGCATCTTGGCTGTTACGTTGGTAGAGAGAGAGCATTTTGACTGTTATGTTGATAGAGAGAGAGCATCTTGGCTGTTATGTTGATAGACTTGGAGAGAGCATCTTGGCTGTTATGTTGGTAGAGAGAGAGCATCTTGGCTGGTATGTTGGTAGAGAGAGAGCATCTTGACTGTTATGTTGATAGACTTGGAGAGAGCATCTTGGCTGTTATGTTGATGGACTTGGAGAGAGCATCTTGGCTGTTATGTTGATAGACTTGGAGAGAGAGCATCTTGGCTGTTATGTTGATAGAGAGAGAGCATCTTGGCTGTTATGTTGATAGACTTGGAGAGAGAGCATCTTGGCTGTTATGTTGTTAGACTTGGAGAGAGAGCATCTTGGCTGTTATGTTGATAGACTTGGAGAGAGAGCATCTTGGCTGTTATGTTGATAGACTTGGAGAGAGAGCATCTTGGCTGTTATGTTGATAGACTTGGAGAGAGCATCTTGGCTGTTATGGTGGTAGAGAGAGAGAGCATCTTGGCTGTTATGTTGGTAGAGAGAGAGCATCTTGGCTGTTATGTTGGTAGAGAGAGAGCATCTTGGCCGTTATGTTGGTAGAGAGAGAGCATCTTGGCTGTTATGTTGGTAGAGAGAGAGCATCTTGGCTGTTATGTTGGTAGAGAGAGAGAGCATCTTGGCTGTTATGTTGGTAGAGAGAGAGCATCTTGGCTGTTATGTTGATAGACTTGGAGAGAGAGCATCTTGGCTGTTATGTTGGTAGAGAGAGAGCATCTTGGATGTTATGTTGATAGAGAGAGAGCATCTTGGCTGTTATGTTGGTAGAGAGAGAGCATCTTGGCTGTTATGTTGATAGACTTGGAGAGAGAGCATCTTGGCTGTTATGTTGATAGACTTGGAGAGAGCATCTTGGCTGTTATGTTGATAGAGAGAGAGCATCTTGGCTGTTATGTTGATAGAGAGAGAGCATCTTGGCTGTTATGTTGATAGACTTGTAGAGAGAGCATCTTGGCTGTTATGTTGATAGACTTGGAGAGAGAGCATCTTGGCTGTTATGTTGATAGAGAGAGAGCATCTTGGCTGTTATGTTGATAGACTTGTAGAGAGAGCATCTTGGCTGTTATGTTGATAGACTTGGAGAGAGAGCATCTTGGCTGTTATGTTGATAGACTTGTAGAGAGAGCATCTTGGCTGTTATGTTGATAGACTTGGAGAGAGCATCTTGGCTGTTATGTTGATAGACGTGGAGAGAGCATCTTGGCTGTTATGTTGTTAGACTTGGAGAGAGCAACTTGGCTGTTATGTTGATAGACTTGGAGAGAGCATCTTGGCTGTTATGTTGATAGAGAGACAGCATCTTGGCTGTTATGTTGATAGACTTGGAGAGAGAGCATCTTGGCTGTTATGTTGATAGACTTGGAGACAGCATCTTGGCTGTTATGTTGATAGACTTGAGAGAGCATCTTGGCTGTTATGTTGATAGACTTGGAGAAAGAGCATATTGGCTGTTATGTTGATAGACTTGGAGAGAGAGCATCTTGGCTGTTATGTTGGTAGAGAGAGAGCATCTTGGCTGTTATGTTGATAGACTTGGAGAGAGCATCTTGGCTGTTATGTTGATGGACTTGGAGAGAGCATCTTGGCTGTTATGTTGATAGACTTGGAGAGAGAGCATCTTGGCTGTTATGTTGATAGACTTGGAGAGAGCATCTCGGCTGTTATGGTGGTAGAGAGAGAGCATCTTGGCTGTTATGTTGGTAGAGAGAGAGCATCTTGGCTGTTATGTTGGTAGAGAGAGAGCATCTTGGCCGTTATGTTGGTAGAGAGAGAGCATCTTGGCTGTTATGTTGGTAGAGAGAGAGCATCTTGGCTGTTATGTTGGTAGAGAGAGAGCATCTTGGCTGTTAAGTTGGTAGAGAGAGAGCATCTTGGCTGTTATGTTGATAGACTTGGAGAGAGAGCATCTTGGCTGTTATGTTGATAGACTTGGAGAGAGAGCATCTTGGCTGTTATGCTGGTACAGAGAGAGCATCTTGGCTGTTATGTTGATAGACTTGGAGAGAGAGCATCTTGGCTGTTATGTTTATGTTTAGAGAGAGAGCATCTTGGCTGTTATGTTTAGAGAGAGAGCATCTTGGATGTTATGTTGGTAGAGAGAGAGCATCTTGGCTGTTATGTTGTAGAGAGAGAGCATCTTGGCTGTTATGTTGATAGAGAGAGAGCATCTTGGCTGTTATGTTGGTAGAGAGAGAGCATCTTGGCTGTTATGTTGGTAGAGAGAGAGCATCTTGGCTGTTATGTTGATAGAGAGAGAGCATCTTGGCTGTTATGTTGAAAGACTTGGAGAGAGCATCTTGGCTGTTATGTTGGTAGAGAGAGAGCATCTTGGCTGGTATGTTGGTAGAGAGAGAGCATCTTGACTGTTATGTTGATAGAGAGAGAGCATCTTGGCTGTTATGTTGATAGACTTGGAGAGAGCATCTTGGCTGTTATGTTGGTAGAGAGAGAGCATCTTGGCTGTTATGTTGGTAGAGAGAGAGCATCTTGGCTGTTATGTTGATAGACTTGGAGAGAGCATCTTGGCTGTTATGTTGATGGACTTGGAGAGAGCATCTTGGCTGTTATGTTGATAGACTTGGAGAGAGAGCATCTTGGCTGTTATGTTGATAGAGAGAGAGCATCTTGGCTGTTATGTTGATAGACTTGGAGAGAGAGCATCTTGGCTGTTATGTTGTTAGACTTGGAGAGAGAGCATCTTGGCTGTTATGTTGATAGACTTGGAGAGAGCATCTTGGCTGTTATGGTGGTAGAGAGAGAGCATCTTGGCTGTTATGTTGGTAGAGAGAGAGCATCTTGGCTGTTATGTTGATAGAGAGAGAGCATCTTGGCTGTTATGTTGATAGACTTGGAGAGAGCATCTTGGCTGTTATGTTGGTAGAGAGAGAGCATCTTGGCTGGTATGTTGGTAGAGAGAGAGCATCTTGACTGTTATGTTGATAGACTTGGAGAGAGCATCTTGGCTGTTATGTTGATGGACTTGGAGAGAGCATCTTGGCTGTTATGTTGATAGACTTGGAGAGAGAGCATCTTGGCTGTTATGTTGATAGAGAGAGAGCATCTTGGCTGTTATGTTGATAGACTTGGAGAGAGAGCATCTTGGCTGTTATGTTGTTAGACTTGGAGAGAGAGCATCTTGGCTGTTATGTTGATAGACTTGGAGAGAGCATCTTGGCTGTTATGGTGGTAGAGAGAGAGCATCTTGGCTGTTATGTTGGTAGAGAGAGAGCATCTTGGCTGTTATGTTGGTAGAGAGAGAGCATCTTGGCCGTTATGTTGGTAGAGAGAGAGCATCTTGGCTGTTATGTTGGTAGAGAGAGAGCATCTTGGCTGTTATGTTGGTAGAGAGAGAGAGAGCATCTTGGCTGTTATGTTGGTAGAGAGAGAGCATCTTGGCTGTTATGTTGATAGACTTGGAGAGAGAGCATCTTGGCTGTTATGTTGATAGAGAGAGAGCATCTTGGCTGTTATGTTGGTAGAGAGAGAGCATCTTGGCTGTTATGTTGGTAGAGAGAGAGCATCTTGGCTGTTATGTTGGTAGAGAGAGAGCATCTTGGCTGTTATGTTGATAGACTTGGAGAGAGAGCATCTTGGCTGTTATGTTGGTAGAGAGAGAGCATCTTGGCTGTTATGTTGATAGACTTGGAGAGAGAGCATCTTGGCTGTTATGTTGATAGACTTGGAGAGAGAGCATCTTGGCTGTTATGTTGATAGAGAGAGAGCATCTTGGCTGTTATGTTGATAGAGAGAGAGAGCATCTTGGCTGTTATGTTGGTAGAGAGAGAGCATCTTGGCCGTTATGTTGGTAGAGAGAGAGCATCTTGGCTGTTATGTTGGTAGAGAGAGAGCATCTTGGCTGTTATGTTGGTAGAGAGAGAGAGCATCTTGGCTGTTATGTTGGTAGAGAGAGAGCATCTTGGCTGTTATGTTGATAGACTTGGAGAGAGAGCATCTTGGCTGTTATGTTGGTAGAGAGAGAGCATCTTGGATGTTATGTTGGTAGAGAGAGAGCACTTTGGCTGTTATGTTGGTAGAGAGAGAGCATCTTGGCTGTTATGTTGATAGAGAGAGAGCATCTTGGCTGTTATGTTGGTAGAGAGAGAGCATCTTGGCTGTTATGTTGATAGACTTGGAGAGAGAGCATCTTGGCTGTTATGTTGATAGACTTGGAGAGAGCATCTTGGCTGTTATGTTGGTAGAGAGAGAGCATCTTGGCTGTTATGTTGATAGAGAGAGAGCATCTTGGCTGTTATGTTGGTAGAGAGAGAGCATCTTGGCTGTTACGTTGGTAGAGAGAGAGCATCTTGACTGTTATGTTGATAGAGAGAGAGCATCTTGGCTGTTATGTTGATAGACTTGGAGAGAGCATCTTGGCTGTTATGTTGGTAGAGAGAGAGCATCTTGGCTGGTATGTTGGTAGAGAGAGAGCATCTTGACTGTTATGTTGATAGACTTGGAGAGAGCATCTTGGCTGTTATGTTGATGGACTTGGAGAGAGCATCTTGGCTGTTATGTTGATAGACTTGGAGAGAGAGCATCTTGGCTGTTATGTTGATAGAGAGAGAGCATCTTGGCTGTTATGTTGATAGACTTGGAGAGAGAGCATCTTGGCTGTTATGTTGTTAGACTTGGAGAGAGAGCATCTTGGCTGTTATGTTGATAGACTTGGAGAGAGCATCTTGGCTGTTATGGTGGTAGAGAGAGAGCATCTTGGCTGTTATGTTGGTAGAGAGAGAGCATCTTGGCTGTTATGTTGGTAGAGAGAGAGCATCTTGGCCGTTATGTTGGTAGAGAGAGAGCATCTTGGCTGTTATGTTGGTAGAGAGAGAGCATCTTGGCTGTTATGTTGGTAGAGAGAGAGAGCATCTTGGCTGTTATGTTGGTAGAGAGAGAGCATCTTGGCTGTTATGTTGATAGACTTGGAGAGAGAGCATCTTGGCTGTTATGTTGATAGAGAGAGAGCATCTTGGCTGTTATGTTGGTAGAGAGAGAGCATCTTGGCTGTTATGTTGGTAGAGAGAGAGCATCTTGGCTGTTATGTTGGTAGAGAGAGAGCATCTTGGCTGTTATGTTGATAGACTTGGAGAGAGAGCATCTTGGCTGTTATGTTGGTAGAGAGAGAGCATCTTGGCTGTTATGTTGATAGACTTGGAGAGAGCATCTTGGCTGTTATGTTGATGGACTTGGAGAGAGCATCTTGGCTGTTATGTTGATAGACTTGGAGAGAGAGCATCTTGGCTGTTATGTTGAGAGACTTGGAGAGAGCATCTTGGCTGTTATGGTGGTAGAGAGAGAGCATCTTGGCTGTTATGTTGGTAGAGAGAGAGCATCTTGGCTGTTATGTTGGTAGAGAGAGAGCATCTTGGCCGTTATGTTGGTAGAGAGAGAGCATCTTGGCTGTTATGTTGGTAGAGAGAGAGCATCTTGGCTGTTATGTTGGTAGAGAGAGAGAGAGCATCTTGGCTGTTATGTTGGTAGAGAGAGAGCATCTTGGCTGTTATGTTGATAGACTTGGAGAGAGAGCATCTTGGCTGTTATGTTGATAGAGAGAGAGCATCTTGGCTGTTATGTTGGTAGAGAGAGAGCATCTTGGCTGTTATGTTGGTAGAGAGAGAGCATCTTGGCTGTTATGTTGGTAGAGAGAGAGCATCTTGGCTGTTATGTTGATAGACTTGGAGAGAGAGCATCTTGGCTGTTATGTTGGTAGAGAGAGAGCATCTTGGCTGTTATGTTGATAGACTTGGAGAGAGAGCATCTTGGCTGTTATGTTGATAGACTTGGAGAGAGAGCATCTTGGCTGTTATGTTGATAGAGAGAGAGAGCATCTTGGCTGTTATGTTGATAGAGAGAGAGCATCTTGGCTGTTATGTTGGTAGAGAGAGAGCATCTTGGCCGTTATGTTGGTAGAGAGAGAGCATCTTGGCTGTTATGTTGGTAGAGAGAGAGCATCTTGGCTGTTATGTTGGTAGAGAGAGAGAGCATCTTGGCTGTTATGTTGGTAGAGAGAGAGCATATTGGCTGTTATGTTGATAGACTTGGAGAGAGAGCATCTTGGCTGTTATGTTGGTAGAGAGAGAGCATCTTGGATGTTATGTTGGTAGAGAGAGAGCACTTTGGCTGTTATGTTGGTAGAGAGAGAGCATCTTGGCTGTTATGTTGATAGAGAGAGAGCATCTTGGCTGTTATGTTGGTAGAGAGAGAGCATCTTGGCTGTTATGTTGATGGACTTGGAGAGAGCATCTTGGCTGTTATGTTGATAGAGAGACAGCATCTTGGCTGTTATGTTGATAGACTTGGAGAGAGCATCTTGGCTGTTAAGTTGATAGACTTGGAGAGAGCATCTTGGCTGTTATGTTGATGGACTTGGAGAGAGCATCTTGGCTGTTATGTTGATAGACTTGGAGAGAGAGCATCTTGGCTGTTATGTTGGTAGAGAGAGAGCATATTGGCTGTCATGTTGGTAGAGAGAGAGCATCTTGGCTGTTATGTTGGTAGAGAGAGAGCATCTTGGCTGTCATGTTGGTAGAGAGAGAGCATCTTGGCTGTTATGTTGGTAGAGAGAGAGCATCTTGGCTGTTATGTTGATAGACTTGGAGAGAGAGCATCTTGGCTGTTATGTTGATAGACTTGGAGAGAGCATCTTTGCTGTTATGTTGGTAGAGAGAGAGCATCTTGGCTGTTATGTTGGTAGAGATATCTCGGCATCTTGGCTGTTATGTTGGTAGAGATATCTCGGCATCTTGGCTGTTATTCTTCACCTTCATTCCCTGGACTTCGGTATGAGAATAAATTATCACTTTGCTTTTATCAGAAGCAACATTTCTAGTTTTGAATGTTATTTCACGTTCTTTCTGCTTTACCAGATAGACACATCACCACCATTACAACTATTATATATATATATCACATCACCACCATTACAGCTATTATATATATATATCACATGACCACCATTACAGCTATTATATATATATATATATCACATCACCACCATTACACCTATTATATATATATATATCACATCACCACCATTACAGCTATTATATATATATATATCACATCACCACCATTACAGCTATTATATATATATATATATCACATCACCACCATTACAGCTATTATATATATATATATCACATCACCACCATTACAGCTTTTATATATATATATATAGAGAGAGAGATAGATATCACATCACCACCATTAAATCAAATCAAATCAAATGTTATTTGTCACATACACATGGTTAGCAGATGTTAATGCGAGTGTAGCGAAATGCTTGTGCTTCTAGTTCCGACAATGCAGTAATAACCAACAAGTAAACTAACTAACAATTCCAAAACTACTGTCTTATACGCAGTGTAAGGGGATAAAGAATATGTACATAAGGATATATGAATGAGTGATGGTACAGAGCAGCATAGGCAAGATACAGTAGATGGTATCGAGTACAGTATATACATATGAGATGAGTATGTAAACAAAGTGGCATAGTTAAAGTGAATAGTGATACATGTATTACATAAGGATGCAGTCGATGATATAGAGTACAGTATATATGTATGCATATGAGATGAATAATGTAGGGTAAGTAACATTATATAAGGTAGCATTGTTTAAAGTGGCTAATGATATATTTACATAATTTCCCATCAATTCCCATTATTAAAGTGGCTGGAGTTGAGTCAGTGTCAGTGTCAGTGTGTTGGCAGCAGCCACTCAATGTTAGTGGTGGCTGTTTAACAGTCTGATGGCCTTGAGATAGAAGCTTTTTTTCAGTCTCTCGGTCCCAGCTTTGATGCACCTGTACTGACCTCGCCTTCTGGATGATAGCGGGGTGAACAGGCAGTGGCTCGGGTGGTTGATGTCCTTGATGATCTTTATGGCCTTCCTGTAACATCGGGTGGTGTAGGTGTCCTGGAGGGCAGGTAGTTTGCCCCCGGTGATGCGTTGTGCAGACCTCACTACCCTCTGGAGAGCCTTAGGGTTGAGGGCGGAGCAGTTGCCGTACCAGGCGGTGATACAGCCCGCCAGGATGCTCTCGATTGTGCATCTGTAGAAGTTTGTGAGTGCTTTTGGTGACAAGCCGAATTTCTTCAGCCTCCTGAGATTGAAGAGGTGCTGCTGCGCCTTCTTCACGATGCTGTCTGTGTGAGTGGACCAATTCAGTTTGTCTGTGATGTGTATGCCGAGGAACTTAAAACTTGCTACCCTCTCCACTACTGTTCCATCGATGTGGATAGGGGGGTGTTCCCTCTGCTGTTTCCTGAAGTCCACAATCATCTCCTTAGTTTTGTTGACGTTGAGTGTGAGGTTATTTTCCTGACACCACACTCCGAGGGCCCTCACCTCCTCCCTGTAGGCCGTCTCGTCGTTGTAGGTAATCAAGCCTACCACTGTTGTGTCGTCCGCAAAATTGATGATTGAGTTGGAGGCGTGCATTGCCACACAGTCGTGGGTGAACAGGGAGTACAGGAGAGGGCTCAGAACGCACCCTTGTGGGGCCCCAGTGTTGAGGATCAGCGGGGAGGAGATGTTGTTGCCTACCCTCACCACCTGGGGGAGGCCCGTCAGGAAGTCCAGTACCCAGTTGCACAGGGCGGGGTCGAGACCCAGGGTCTCGAGCTTGATGACGAGCTAGGAGGGTACTATGGTGTTGAATGCCGAGCTGTAGTCGATGAACAGCATTCTCACATAGGTATTCCTCTTGTCCAGGTGGGTTAGGGCAGTGTGCAGTGTGGTTGAGATTGCCTCGTCTGTGGACCTATTTGGGCGGTAAGCAAATTGGAGTGGGTCTAGGGTGTCAGGTAGGGTGGAGGTGATATGGTCCTTGACTAGTCTCTCAAAGCACTTCATGATGACGGAAGTGAGTGCTACGGGGCGGTAGTCGTTTAGCTCAGTTACCTTAGCTTTCTTGGGAAGAGGAACAATGGTGGCCTTCTTGAAGCATGTGGGAACAGCAGACTGGTATAGGGATTGATTGAATATGTTCGTAAACACACCGGCCAGCTGGTCTGCGCATGCTCTGAGGGCGCAGCTGGGGATGCCGTCTGGGCCTGCAGCCTTGCGAGGGTTAACACGTTTAAATGTCTTACTCACCTCGGCTGCAGTGAAGGAGAGTCCGCATGTTTTCGTTGCAGGCCGTGTCAATGGCACTGTATTGTCCTCAAAGCGGGCAAAAAAGTTATTTAGTCTGCCTGGGAGCAAGACATCCTGGTCCGTGACTGGGCTGGATTTCTTCTTGTAGTCCGTGATTGACTGTAGACCCTGCCACATGCCTCTTGTGTCTGAGCCGTTGAATTGAGATTCTACTTTGTCTCTGTACTGACGCTTAGCTTGTTTGACAGCCTTGCGAAGGGAATAGCTGCACTGTTTGTATTCGGTCATGTTACCAGTCACCTTGCCCTGATTAAAAGCAATGGTTCGCGCTTTCAGTTTCACGCAAATGCTACCATCAATCCACGGTTTCTGGTTAGGGAATGTTTTAATCGTTGCTATGGGAACGACATCTTCAACGCACGTTCTAATGAACTCGCACACCGAATCAGCGTATTCGTCAATATTGTTATCTGACGCAATACGAAACATATCGTATTATATATATACCATATATATATTTAACCTTCACTTTGTTTTCAGGATTACTTGAACTTCCACCTAATTAAAAAATGTATTTATTTAAACAGGGAAGTCACTTAAGAACAAATTCTTATTTACAATGACAGCCTACCGGGGAACAGTTGGTTAACTGCCTTGTTCAAGGGCAGAACAACAGATTTTTACCTTGTTCGCTCTTGTTCGATCTAGCAACCTTTCAGTTACTGGCCCAACGCTCTAACCACTAGGCTACCTGCCACCTCTACACTCTAACCACTAGGCTACCCTGCCACCTCTACACTCTAACCACTAGGCTACCAGCCGCCCCTACACTCGAACCACTAGGCTACCTGCCACCTCTACACTCTAACCACTAGGCTACCTGCCACCTCTACACTCTAACCACTAGGCTACCTGCCACCTGTACACTCTAACCACTAGGCTACCAGCCGCCCCTACACTCTAACCACTAGGCTACCCTGCCACCTCTACACTCTAACCGCTAGGCTACCTGCCACCTCTACACTCTAACCACTAGGCTACCCGCCACCCCTACACTCTAACCACTAGGCTACCCTGCCACATCTACACTCTAACCACTAGGCTACCTGCCAGCTCTACACTCTAACCACTAGGCTACCTGCCCCCTCTACACTCTAACCACTAGGCTATCCTGCCTCCCCTACACTCTAACCACTATGCTACCCTGCCACATCTACACTCTAACCACTAGGCTACCTGCCACCTCTACACTCTAACCACTAGGCTACCAGCCGCCCCTACACTCTAACCACTAGGCTACCCTGCCACCTCTACACTCTAACCACTAGGCTACCTGCCACCTCTACACTCTAACCACTAGGCTACCCGCCACCCCTACACTCTAACCACTAGGCTACCCTGCCACCTCTACACTCTAACCACTAGGCTACCTGCCAGCTCTACACTCTAACCACTAGGCTACCTGCCCCCTCTACACTCTAACCACTAGGCTATCCTGCCTCCCCTACACTCTAACCACTAGGCTACCTGCCAGCTCTACACTCTAACCACTAGGCTACCTGCCACCTCTACACTCTAACCACTAGGCTACCTGCCAGCTCTACACTCTAACCACTAGGCTACCTGCCCCCTCTACACTCTAACCACTAGGCTACCCTGCCTCCCCTACACTCTAACCACTAAGCTACCCTGCCACCTCTACACTCTAACCACTAGGCTACCCTGCCACCTCTACATTCTAACCACTAGGCTACCCTGCCACCTCTACACTCTAACCACTAGGCTACCTGCCTCTCCTCATACAGCTAAGAATAATTGAAATGAGAATGACCAATCAGCCAGACACAGAGTATTTACTAAGGCCTCTACTCACTACAGCTTTCACACTTCCTGTTGCTTTAATGAGCCGAGGGGGAAATACTCTGAAACCACACCGGATAGATGAACTAGCTGGAGGTCTGTTGATCTGCCGTTCTAGCAAGACTGATTTCACAGCCGTAGAAGAGGCCAGTCCAAAGAGGGGTATTAGGAGACACTATGGTTTCAATCTAAGGGGCGTTGTATAGAGCATAGAACCAAAAAATATAAAAACGCAACATGCAACAACGTCAAAGATTTTACTGGGTTAAAAGTTTACGTGAGGAAATCAGTCAATAGAAATGAAATCATTAGACGCTAATCTATAGATTTCACATGACTGGGATTACGGATAAGGTGTCTGTGACCAACAACAACAAAAAGTTGGGGTTTGGATCAGAAAACCAGTCATTTTCCTCATGCAGCGCGACACATTTCCTTCGCATAGAGTTGATCCATCTGTTGATTGTGACCTTTGGAATGTTGTCACACACTTTCTCCAATATTGTCACACACTTTCTCCAATATTGTCACACACTTTCTCCAATATTGTCACACACTTTCTTGAATATTGGCGGGAAACTGGAACACGCTGTCATATACGTCAACCCACAGCATCCTAAACATTCTCAATGGGTGACATGTCTGGTGAGTATGGAGGCCATGGAAGAACTGGGACATTTTCAGCTTCCAGGAATTGTGTACAGATCCTTGAGATATGGGGCCTTGCATGAAAAGGCTGAAACATGAGGTGATGGCGGTGGATGAATGGCACGACAACGGGCCTCAGGATCTCGTCAAGCTGAAACATGAGGTGATGGCGGTGGATGAATGGCACGACAACGGGCCTCAGGATCTCGTCAAGCTGAAACATGAGGTGATGGCGGTGGATGAATGGCACGACAACGGGCCTCAGGATCTCGTCAAGCTGAAACATGAGGTGATGGCGGTGGATGAATGGCACGACAACGGGCCTCAGGATCTCGTCAAGCTGAAACATGAGGTGATGGCGGTGGATGAATGGCACGACAACGGGCCTCAGGATCTCGTCAAGCTGAAACATGAGGTGATGGCGGTGGATGAATGGCACGACAACGGGCCTCAGGATCTCGTCACGGTATTTCTGTGCATTCAAATCGCCATCGATAAAATGCAATTGTGTACATTGTCCGTAGCTTATACCATAACCCCACCGCCACTACTGGGAACTCTGTTCACAACGTTGACATCAGCAAACCACTCGCCCACCATGCCATACATGCTCTGTGCCATCTGCCCGGTACAGTTGAAAATGGGATTCATCTGTGAAGAGAAAATCTTTGGTTGTGCAAACCCACAGTTTTATCAGCTGTCCGGGTGGCTGGTCTCAGACAATCCCGCAGTTGAAGAAGCCGGATGTGGAGGTCCTGGGCTGGCGTGGTTACACGTGGTCTGCGGTTGTGAGGCCGGTTGGATGTACTGCCAAATTCACAAAAAAACAACGTCTTATGGTAGAGAAATGAACATTACATTCTCTGGCAACAGCTCTGGTGGACATTCCTGGAGTCAGCATGCCAATAGCACACTCCCTGAAAACTACTGTGGCATTGCGATGATGTGTGTCAAAACTGCACATTTTAGAGTGGCCTTTTATTGTCCCCATCCGCTTATTGATATTGATATTTTTGACATTCACCTGTCAGGTGACTGGATAAATCCTCACTAACAGGGATGAAAAACACATTTGTTGCCAAAATTTGACAGATATAAGCTTTTTGTTTATATGGAACATTTCTGGGATATTTTATTTCAGTTCACAAAACATGGAACCAACACATTACATGTTGTGGTTATATTTCTGTTCAGTATCATTTCCACTTGAGCCAGCATCTGCAGTGTTTACTGTGATCTCCACGAACATTGGGGGAAATTGCTTTGAAAGAGCGCAGTGTCTGTAGTATAGTGCAGCGCACCTCAGATTGAATCCCTGCCGAGACACTATGACGTCTATCAAAATGCAGTGTCAGGATTTTACATCACTCAGTATGGAATAGACGTTACAGAATATAATGCAATTTAAACAGTTACTTTAGACAACTGCCTTTGTATTGGGAGATGTTTATACTATTTTGTTTTATAGAATATGGAAAATAGATTGCCATGTTGGCAGTTGGATCACAACTCTCCTCAGACTGAATCCCTGTCAGTGCAGAGCACCACAACTCTCCTCAGACTGAATCCCTGTTCAGTGCAGAGCACCACAACTCTCCTCAGACTGAATCCCTGTCAGTGCAGAGCACCACAACTCTCCTCAGACTGAATCCCTGTCAGTGCAGAGCACCACAACTCTCCTCAGACTGAATCCCTCTTCAGTGCAGAGCACCACAACTCTCCTCAGACTGAATCCCTGTCAGTGCAGAGCACCACAACTCTCCTCAGACTGAATCCCTCTTCAGTGCAGAGCACCACAACTCTCCTCTGACTGAATCCCTGTCAGTGCAGAGCACCACAACTCTCCTCAGACTGAATCCCTGTCAGTGCAGAGCACCACAACTCTCCTGAGACTGAATCCCTCTTCAGTGCAGAGCACCACAACTCTCCTCAGACTGAATCCCTGTCAGTGCGGAGCACCACAACTCTCCTCAGACTGAATCCCTCTTCAGTGCAGAGCACCACAACTCTCCTCTGACTGAATCCCTGTCAGTGCAGAGCACCACAACTCTCCTCAGACTGAATCCCTGTCAGTGCAGAGCACCACAACTCTCCTCAGACTGAATCCCTCTTCAGTGCAGAGCACCACAACTCTCCTCAGATTAAATCCCTGTCAGTGCAGAGGACCACAACTCTCCTCAGATTAAATCCCTGTCAGTGCAGAGCACCACAACTCTCCTCTGACTGAATCCCTGTCAGTGCAGAGCACCACAACTCTCCTCAGACTGAATCCCTCTTCAGTGCAGAGCACCACAACTCTCCTCAGACTGAATCCCTCTTCAGTGCAGAGCACCACAACTCTCCTCAGACTGAATCCCTCTTCAGTGCAGAGCACCACAACTCTCCTCAGACTGAATCCCTGTCAGTGCAGAGCACCACAACTCTCCTCAGACTGAATCCCTCTTCAGTGCAGAGCACCACAACTCTCCTCAGACTGAATCCCTCTTCAGTGCAGAGCACCACAACTCTCCTCAGACTGAATCCCTCTTCAGTGCAGAGCACCACAACTCTCCTCAGACTGAATCCCTCTTCAGTGCAGAGCACCACAACTCTCCTCAGACTGAATCCCTCTTCAGTGCAGAGCACCACAACTCTCCTCAGACTGAATCCCTGTCAGTGCAGAGCACCACAACTCTCCTCAGACTGAATCCCTCTTCAGTGCAGAGCACCACAACTCTCCTCAGACTGAATCCCTCTTCAGTGCAGAGCACCACAACTCTCCTCAGACTGAATCCCTCTTCAGTGCAGAGCACCACAACTCTCCTCAGACTGAATCCCTCTTCAGTGCAGAGCACCACAACTCTCCTCAGACTGAATCCCTCTTCGGTGCAGAGCACCACAACTCTCCTCAGACTGAATCCCTGCCGAGACACTATGACGTCTATCAAAATGCAGTGTCAAGATTTTACATCACTCAGTATGGAATAGACGTTACAGAATATAATGCAATTTAAACAGTTACTTTAGACAACTGCCTTTGTATTGGGAGATGTTTATACTCTTTTGTTTTATAGAATATGGAAAATAGATTGCCATGTTGGCAGTTGGACCACAACTCTCCTCAGACTGAATCCCTGTCAGTGCAGAGCACCACAACTCTCCTCAGACTGAATCCCTGTCAGTATTTCGTTTTTCTGCGATTTATAAAATCCTATTTCCTTGCCTCTTTTTCAACTATTATGGAGGCCAAGTTCTCTCAGTTCATACCTTCTTTGAGAATGAGGCTCTAGGAAAGAAAATGGGACAATCGGGGAGATATTTAGACAGAACTTTTGTAGGAGCTGTCACAGTCTGCAGTCAAGCTTCACAGCAACCAGCTGTTCATGCTGTTTTCAGCTGGTCTAAACCCTCTCTCTGGTGGTTGCAGGAGAGATCAGGGGATAACAGATCAGGGGATAACAGATCAGGATAACAGATCAGGGGATAACAGATCAGGGGATAACAGATCAGGATAACATAATAGGGGATAATAGATCAGCGGATAACAGATCAGGATAACAGATCAGGGGATAACAGATCAGGATAACAGATCAGGGGATAACAGATCAGGGGATACCAGATCAGGGGATAACAGATCAGGGGATAACAGATCAGGGGATAACAGATCAGGATAACAGATCAGGATAACAGATCAGGGGATAACAGATCAGGGGATAACAGATCAGGGGGTAACAGATCAGGGGATAACAGATCAGGGGATAACAGATCAGGGGGTAACAGATCAGGGGATAACAGATCAGGGGATAACAGATCAGGATAACAGATAAGGATAACAGATCAGGGGATAACCGATCAGGGGATAACAGATCAGGGGATAACAGATCAGGGGATAACAGATCAGGGTAACAGATCAGGGGATAACAGATCAGGATAACAGATCAGGATAACAGATCAGGGGATAACAGATCAGGATAACAGATCAGGGGATAACAGATCAGGATAACAGATCAGGGGATAACAGATCAGGATAACAGATCAGGGGATAACAGATCAGGGGATAACAGATCAGGGGATACCAGATCAGGGGATAACAGATCAGGGGATAACAGATCAGGGGATAACAGATCAGGGGATAACAGATCAGGATAACAGATCAGGATAACAGATCAGGGGATAACAGATCAGGGGGTAACGGATCAGGGGATAACAGATCAGGGGATAACAGATCAGGGGATAACAGATCAGGGGATAACAGATCAGGATAACAGATCAGGGGATAACAGATCAGGATAACAGATCAGGGGATAACAGATCAGGGGATAACAGATCAGGGGATAACAGATCAGGGGATAACAGATCAGGATAACAGATCAGGGGATAACAGATCAGGATAACAGATCAGGGGATAACAGATCAGGGGATAACAGATCAGGGGATAACAGATCAGGGTAACAGATCAGGGGATAACAGATCAGGGGATAACAGATCAGGGGATAACAGATCAGGATAACAGATCAGGGGATAACAGATCAGGGGATAACAGATCAGGGGATAACAGATCACTTCACCAATTTAGACTATTTTGTGTATGTCCATTACATGAAATCCAAATAAAAATCCATTTAAATTACATTGTAATGTAACTAAATAGAAAAAACGTCAAGGGGGAAGAATACTTTTGTAAGTGGGAAGTTTACACCTGCCACATACAGTTGAAGTCAGAAGTTTACATACACCTCAGCCAAACACATTTAAACTCAGTTTTACACAAATCCTGACATTTAATCCTAGTAATAATTCCCTGTTTTAGGTCAGTTAGGATCACCACTTTATTTTAAGAATGTGAAATGTCAGAATAATAGTAGAGAAGAGAATGATTTATTTCAGCTTTAATTTCTTTCATCACATTCCCAGTGGGTCAGAAGTTTACATACACTCAAATAATATTTGGTAGCATTGTCATTAAATTGTTTAACTTGGGTCAAACATTTTGGGTAGCCTTCCACAAGCTTCCCACAGTAAGTTGGGTGAATTTTGGCCCATTCCTCCTGACAGAGCTGGTGTAACTGAGTCAGGTTTGTAGGCCTCCTTGCTCGCAAATGCTTTATGCTTTTTCAGTTCTGCCAACAAATTTTCTAAGGGATTGAGGTCAGGGCTTTGTGATGGCCACGCCAATACCTTGACTTTATTGTCCTTAAGCCATTTTGCCACAACTTTAGAAGTATCCTTGAGGTCATTGTCCATTTGGAAGACCCATTTGCGACCAAGCTTTAACTTCCTGACTGATGTCTTGAGATGTTGCTTCAATATATCCACATAGTTTTCCTGCCTCATGATGCCATCTACAGTGCCTTGCGAAAGTATTCGGCCCCCTTGAACTTTGCAACCTTTTGCCACATTTCAGGCTTCAAACATAAAGATATAAAACTGATTTTTTTTGTGAAGAATCAACAACAAGTGGGACACAATCATGAAGTGGAACGACATTTATTGGATATTTCAAACTTTTTTAACAAATCAAAAACTGAAAAATTGGGCGTGCAAAATTATTCAGCCCCTTTACTTTGAGTGCAGCAAACTCTCTCCAGAAGTTCAGTGAGGATCTCTGAATGATCCAATGTTGACCTAAATGACTAATGATGATAAATACAATCCACCTGCGTGTAATCAAGTCTCCGTATAAATGCACCTGCACTGTGATAGTCTCAGAGGTCCGTTAAAAGCGCAGAGAGCATCATGAAGAACAAGGAACACACCAGGCAGGTCCGAGATACTGTTGTGAAGAAGTTTAAAGCCGGATTTGGATACAAAAAGATTTCCCAAGCTTTAAACATCCCAAGGAGCACTGTGCAAGCGATAATATTGAAATGGAAGGAGTATCAGACCACTGCAAATCTACCAAGAACTGACCGTCCTTCTAAACTTTCAGCTCATACAAGGAGAAGACTGATCAGAGATGCAGCCAAGAGGCCCATGATCACTCTGGATGAACTGCAGAGATCTACAGCTGAGGTGGGAGACTCTGTCCATAGGACAACAATCAGTCGTATATTGCACAAATCTGGCCTTTATGGAAGAGTGGCAAGAAGAAAGCCATTTCTTAAAGATATCCATAAAAAGTGTTGTTTAAAGTTTGCCACAAGCCACCTGGGAGACACACCAAACATGTGGAAGAAGGTGCTCTGGTCAAATGAAACCAAAATTGAACTTTTTGGCAACAATGCAAAACGTTATGTTTGGCGTAAAAGCAACACCCTGAACACACCATCCCCACTGTCAAACATGGTGGTGGCAGCATCATGGTTTGGGCCTGCTTTTCTTCAGCAGGGACAGGGAAGATGGTTAAAATTGATGGGAAGATATACAGGACCATTCTGGAAGAAAACCTGATGGAGTCTGCAAAAGACCTGAGACTGGGACGGAGATTTGTCTTCCAACAAGACAATGATCCAAAACATAAAGCAAAATCTACAATGGAATGGTTAAAAAATAAAGATATCCAGGTGTTAGAATGGCCAAGTCAAAGTCCAGACCTGAATCCAATCGAGAATCTGTGGAAAGAACTGAAAACTGCTGTTCACAAATGCTCTCCATCCAACCTCACTGAGCTCGAGCTGTTTTGCAAGGAGGAATGGGAAAAAATTTCAGTCTCTCGATGTGCAAAACTGATAGAGACATACCCCAAGCGACTTACAGCTGCAAAAGGTGGTGCTACAAAGTATTAATTTAAGGGGGCTGAATAATTTTGCACGCCCAATTTTTCAGTTTTTGATTTGTTAAAAAAGTTTGAAATATCCAATAAATGTCGTTCCACTTCATGATTGTGTCCCACTTGTTGTTGATTCTTCAAAAAAAAATACAGTTTTATATCTTTATGTTTGAAGCCTGAAATGTGGCAAAAGGTCGCAAAGTTCAAGGGGGCCGAATACTTTCGCAAGGCACTGTATTTTGTGAAGTGCACCAGTCCCTGCTGCATCAAAGCACCCCCACAACATGATGCTGCCACCCACGTGCTTCATGGTTGGGATGGTGTTCTTCGGATTGCAAGAACACTTTTTCCTCGAAACATAACGATGGTCAGTATGGCCAAACAGTTCTATTTTTGTTTCATCAGTCCAGAGGACATTTCTCCAAAGAGTACGATCTTTGTCCCCATGTGCCGTTGCAAACCGTAGTCTGGCTTTTTTATTTGCGGTTTTGGAGCAGTGGCTTCCTTGAGCGGCCTTTCAGATTATGTCGATATAGTACCGATTTACTGTGGATATAGATCATTTTGTACCCATGTCCTCCAGGATCTTCACAAATTCCTTTGCTGTTGTTCTGGGATTGATTTGCACTTTTCCATCCAATGTACGTTCATCTCTAGGAGACAGAACGCGTCTCCTTCCTGAGCGGTATGACGGCTGCGTGGTCCCATGGTGTTTATACTTGACAGATCCACTGAATAAAATTATGTTTTTAGAGGAGGAAGGAGGAGGAGAAGAGGGGCATGGTAACAGCAGGGAGGAGTCAAGACCTTGTGTCGCGATCGTCTAAGGTGGAACCAGGGACCAAAGCGCAGCGTGGTGAGCGTACATACTTCTTTATTATAAGATGTCGCCAACAAAACAATAAACATCAAAACGAAAACGTGTCGCCAACGTAGTGCTCACAGGCAACTATACACACAACTACCCACAAATACAGGTGGGAAAAAATCTAAGTATGGTTCTCAATCAGAGACAACGATAGACAGCTGCCTCTGATTGAGAACCACACCCGGCCAAACACACAGAAATACAAATCATAGAAAAAGGGACATAGAATGCCCACCCAAATCACACCCTGACCAAACCAAAATAGAGACATATAAAGCTCTCTACTGTCAGGGCGTGACACCTTGAAGATATAATCTACCAAGGAAACAGGGACCAGAACATGGTAACAGCAGGGAGGAGTCAAGACCTTGAAGATATTATCTACCAAGGAAACAGGGCCCAGAACATGGTAACAGCAGGGAGGAGTCAAGACCTTGAATATATTATCTACCAAGGAAACAGGGACCAGAACATGGTAACAGCAGTGAGGAGTCAAGACCTTGAAGATATAATCTACCAAGGAAACAGGGACCAGAACATGGTAACAGCAGGGAGGAGTCAAGACCTTGAAGATATTATCTACCAAGGAAACAGGGACCAGAACATGGTAACAACAGGGAGGAGTCAA
Source organism: Oncorhynchus nerka (assembly GCF_034236695.1). Taxonomy (NCBI): domain Eukaryota; kingdom Metazoa; phylum Chordata; class Actinopteri; order Salmoniformes; family Salmonidae; genus Oncorhynchus; species Oncorhynchus nerka. Next base: position 99,310,123 of record NC_088410.1, on the reverse strand, counting down.
GACCTTGAAGATATTATCTACCAAGGAAACAGGGACAAGAACATGGTAACAGCAGGGAGGAGTCAAGACCTTGAAGATATAATCTACCAAGGAAACAGGGACCAGAACATGGTAACAACAGGGAGGAGTCAAGACCTTGAAGATATAATCTACCAAGGAAACAGGGACCAGAACATGGTAACAACAGGGAGGAGTCAAGACCTTGAAGATATAATCTACCAAGGAAACAGGGACCAGAACATGGTAACAACAGGGAGGAGTCAAGACCTTGAAGATATTATCTACCAAGGAAACAGCAGCTTTGTTCTACCACTCGCTCTTTCAAACACAATGTGACTAATTTCTGTGGCCTGTCACCGCTTTCTCTCTCTCTCAATTCAATTTCAATTTAATGGGCTTTATTGGCATGGGAGATTTGTGTTAACATTGTCAAAGCAAGTGAAGTAGATCATCTCCAAAAGTGAAGTAAACAAAAATTAACAGTAAACATTACATTCATAGAAGGTCCAAAAGAATAAAGACATTTCAAATGTCATATTATGTATATATATATATACAGTGTTGTAATGGTGTACCAATGTTTAAAGTACAAAAGGGAAAATAAATAAACATATATATAGTTTGTATTTACAATGGTGTTTGTTCTTCACTGGTTGCACATTTCTTGTGGCAACAGGTCACAAATCTTGCTGCTGTGATGGCACACTGGTTTTTCACCCAGTAGATATGGGAGTTTATCAGAATAGGATTTGTTTTCAAATTGTGTGGATCTGTGCAATTTCAGGGAATATGTGTCTCTAATATGGTCATACATTTGGCAGGAGGTTAGGAAGTGCAACTCAGTTTCCACCTCATTTTGTGGGCAGTGAGCACATAGCCTGTCTTCTCCTGATACTCAGATCGACCTACAGCGGACTCTCTCAATAGCAAGGCTATGCTCACTGAGTCTGTACATAGTCAAAGCTTTCCTTAAATTTGGGTCAGTCACAGTGGTCAAGTATTCTGTCACTCTCTACTCTCTGTTTAGGGCCAAATTGCATTCTAGTTTGCTCTGTTTTTTTTGTTAATTCTTTCCAATGTGTCATGTAATAATCTTTTTGTTTTCTCATGATTTGGTTGGGTCTAATTGTGTTGCTGTGCTGGGGCTCTGTGGGGTGTGTTTGTATTTGTGAACATAGCCCCAGGACCAGCTTGCTTAGGGGACTCTTCTCCAGGTTCATCTCTCTGTAGGTGATGGCTTTGTTATGGAAGGTTTGGGAATCGCTTCCTTTTAGGTGGTTGTAGAATTAACAGATCTTTTCTGGATTTTGATAATTAGTGGGTATCGGCCTAATTCTGCTCTGCATGCATTATTTGGTGTTCTACGTTGTACACGGAGTATATATTTGCAGAATTCTGCATGCAGAGTCTCAATTTGGTGTTTGCCCCATTTCGTGAAATCTTTTTTTGGTGAGCGGACCCCAGACCTCACAACCATAAAGGGCAATGGGCTCTATGACTGAAGTATTTTTAGCCAGATCCCTTTGATGGCATAGAATGCCCTTCTTGCCTTGCCTTGTCTCTCAGATCGTTCACAGCTTTGTGGTTGTTACCTGTGGCGCTGATGTTTAGCCCAAGGTATGTATAGTATTTTGTGTGCTCTAGGGCAACAGTGTCTAGATGGAATTTGCATTTCTGATCCTGGAAACTGGACCTTTTTTAGAAACACCATTATTTTGGTCTTACTGAGATTTACTGTCAGGGCCCAGGTCTGACAGAATCTGTGCATAAGATCTAGGTGCTGCTGTAGGCCCTCCTTGGTTGGTGACAGAAACACCAGATCATCAGCAAACAGTAGACATTTGACTTCAGATTCTAGTAAAGTGAGGCTATGTGCTGCAGACTGTTCTAGTGCCCTCGCCAATTCGATTATATATATTGAAGAGGGTGGGGCTTAAGCTGCATCCCTGTCTCACCCCACGGTGGGAAGCTAAATCCCTGTCTCACCTCACGGTGGGAAGCTAAATCCCTGTCTCACCTCACGGTGGGAAGCTAAATCCCTGTCTCACCTCACGGTGGGAAGCTAAATCCATTTGGAGGCGTAGACTCAGTTTTTCTGGGTCTCCATGTTTTTGGTTGGACAGGTTTCTCAATTTCTTTCTTAGGTTTTTGCATTCTTCATCAAATCATTTGTCATTGTTGTTCATTTTCTTCGGGTTTTCTATTTGAGATTTTTAGATCTGATAGGGAAGCTGAGAGGTTAGATATACTGTTTAGGTTTTCTACTGCCAGGTTTACACCTTAACTATTACAGTGGAACATTTTGTCCAGGAAGTTGTCTAAAAGGGATTGAATTTGTTGTTGCCTAATTATTTTTTGGTAGATTTCCATATTACTCTCCTTCCATCTATAGCATTTCTTAATATTATTCAGATCATTTGGCTTTGGTGCCTCATCATTGAGCAAAGCTCTGTTCAATTAGAGTGTGATTTAGCTGTGATCTGATAGGGGTGTCAGTGGACTGACTCTGAACGCTCTGAGAGACTCTGGATTGAGTTCAGTGATAAAGTAGTCTACAGTACTACTGCCAAGAGATGAGCTATAGGTGTACCTACCATAGGAGTCCCCTCGAAGCCTACCATTGACTATGTACATACCCAGCGTGAGACAGAGCTGGGGGGGGGGGGGTGTTGTCATTCTCAGATCTGGGTCCTGACAGTAAATCTCTCTCCCTGAGAGGGAGGGGGATAGAGAGAGAGAGAGAGCGAGAAAGAGTGAGAGAGAGAAATGGAGAAGGGAGAGAGAGAGAGGAGGGGCAGAGAGAAAGAGGAAGGGGAGAGAGAAAGAGAGTTAGAGAGAGCTATTTGACCATCGTTACATCACTGTATATAGACATAATATGACATTGAAAATGTCTCTATTCCATTGGAACTTTTGGGAACATAATGTTTACTGTTCATTTTATATTGTTAATTTCACTTTTGTTTATTATTTATGTCACTTGATTTGGAAATGTAAACATATGTTTCCCATGCCAATAAAGCACTTTGAATTTAGAGAGAGAGAGAGTGAGTGAGAAAGAGGGAGGGAGAGAGAGGGAAAGAGAGAGAGAGAGAGAGAAAGAGAAGGAGAGATTCCCATGCCAATAAAGCCCCTTAAATTGAAATTGAATTGAGAGAGAGAGTGTGTGAGTGAGTGAGTGAACTTGAATGAACTACAGGACAAAATACAAACTCTCCAACCCAAAAAGGCCTGTGGTGTTAATGGTATCCTACATGAAATTATAAAATATACAGACCACAAACAACAAATATACAGACCAGAGGTTAAAAGGTTAAAATTGGCCAAAAACACACGTTTCTTTCCACAGGGCCGTGGGGTGAGACAGGGATGCAGCTTAGGCCCCACCCTCTTCGACATATATATCAACGAATTGGCGAGGGCACTAGAAAAGTCTGCAGCACCCGGCCTCACCCTACTAAAATCTGAAGACAAACATCTACTGTTTGCTGATGATCTGGTGCTTCTATCCCCAACCAAGGAGGGCCTACAGCAACACCTCAATCTTCTGCACAGATTCTGTCAGACCTGGGCTCTGACAGTAAATCTCAGTAAGACCAAAATAATGGTGTTCCAAAAAAGGTCCAGTTGCCAGGACAACAAATACAAATTCCATCTAGACACCATTGCCCTAGAGCACACAAAACTATACATACATCGGCCTAAACATCAGCGCCAAAGGTAACTTCCACAAAGCTGTGAATGATCTGAGAGACAAGGCAAGGAGGGCCTTCTATGCCATCAAGAGGAACATAAAATTCTACATAATAATTAGGATCTGGCTAAAAATACTTGAATCAATTATAGAACCCATTGCCCTTTATGGTTGTGAGGTCTGGGGTCTGCTCACCAACCAAGAATTCACAAAAGCGTACAAACACTAAATTGAGACTCTGTATGAAGAATTCGGCAAAAATATCCTCCGTGTACAACGTAGAACTCCAAATAATGCATGCAGAGAAAAATTAGGCCGATACCAGCTAATTATCAAATTCCAGAAAAGAGACGTTAAATTCTACAACCACCTAAAAATAAGTGATTCCCAAACCTTCCATAAGAAAACCATCAACTACAGAGAGATGAACCTGGAGAAGAGTCCCCGAAGCAAGCTGGTCCTGGAGCTCTGTTCACAAACACAAACACACCCCACCGAGCCCCAGGACAGCAACACAATTAGACCCAACCAAATCATGAGAAAAATAAAAGATAATTACTTGACACATTGGAGAGATTAAAAACTGAGCAAACTAAAATGCTATTTGGCCCTAAACACAGAAGCAAGATTTGTCACCTGTTGCCACAAGAAAAAGGTCAACCAGTGAAGAACAAACACCATTGTAACAACAACCTATATTTATTTTTATTTGTTTCCCCTTTTGTACTTTAACTATTTGTATATCGTTACATCACTGTATATAGACATAATATGACATTTGAAATGTCTTTATTCTTTTGGAACTTTTGTGAGTGTAATGTTTACTGTTATTTTTATTTTGTTTATTTCCCTTCTGTTTATTATCTACTTCACTTGCTTTGGCAATGTAAACATATGATTCCCAGGCACTTTGAATTGAATTGAGATTCGCGCCACCCTTGTGCTTGATTGATTAATTAAGGTCACTAATTTGTAAGGAACTCCCCTCACCTGGTCGTCTCGGTCTTAATTGAAAGGAAAAAAGAAAAAAAAAACAGCAGACACGCGGCCCTTCGTGGAATGAGTTTGACGCCCTCGTGTTTAAGGGTTAAAGTCATGAAGGACAGATGGGAAAGATATGAAAGATGTTTTGTATCACGTTCCAATGATAAAACTGGAGGGGGGCCAAACATGCAATTTCAGAATGTGTGTGGGGGGGGGGGGGGACATGTCCCCAGTGATAGTGGTGCCCCGGTGCATATCTGTATTCCCAGTCATGTGAAATCCATAGATTAGGGCCTAAGGAATGTCTTACAATCGACTGAGTTCCTTATATGTAACTCAGTAATATCTTTGACATTGTTGTGTTTATATTTTTGTTCAGTGTAGGTTTGTTGCTAACCTGCCAATATGACCACAGAATTCTAAAATATCAGTTGTTGAAATCAGCTGGTGAAACTAGAAACACGTGGGACAGTTTGTGGCGGAGGGAACCGGAGAAATTCATGTTCATCGAAATGCTCCAAAAAAAATTATCTCTGCAAATAGTGTTGATCGGGGATGATCGGGGACCACTACAAGGGTATAGAATAGTGTTGATAGGAGACCACTACAAGGGTATAGAATAGTGTTGATAGGAGACAACTACAAGGGTATAGAAGAGTGTGATCGGGGACCACTACAAGGGTATAGAATAGTGTTGATAGGAGATCACTACAAGGGTATAGAATAGTGTGATCGGGGACCACTACAAGGGTATAGAATAGTGTTGATAGGAGACCACTACAAGGGTATAGAATAGTGTTGTTAGGGTACCACTACAAGGGTATATAATAGTGTTGATAGGAGACCACTACAAGGGTATAGAATAGTGTTGTTAGGGTACCACTCCAAGGGTATAGAATAGTGTTGATAGGGGACCACTACAAGGGTATAGAATAGTGTTGTTAGGGGACCACTCCAAGGGTATAGAAGAGTGTTGATAGGAGACCACTCCAAGGGTATAGAATAGTGTTGATAGGGGACCACTACAAGGGTATAGAATAGTGTTGATAGGAGACCACTAGAAGGGTATAGAAGTGTGTGATCGGGGACCACTACAAGGGTATAGAATAGTGTTGTTAGGGTACCACTACAAGGGTATATAATAGTGTTGATAGGAGACCACTACAAGGGTATAGAATAGTGTTGATAGGAGACCACTCCAAGGGTATAGAATAGTGTTGATAGGAGACCACTACAAGGGTATAGAATAGTGTTGTTAGGAGACCACTACAAGGGTATAGAATAGTGTTAATAGGAGACACTACAAGGGTATAGAATAGTGTTGTTAGGGACCACTACAAGGGTATAGAATAGTGTTGATAGGAGACCACTACAAGGGTATAGAATAGTGTTGATAGGAGACCACTACAAGGGTATAGAATAGTGTTGATAGGAGACCACTACAAGGGTATAGAATAGTGTTGTTAGGGACCACTACACGGGTATAGAATAGTGTTGATAGGAGACCACTACAAGGGTATAGAATAGTGTTGATAGGAGACCACTACAAGGGTATAGAATAGTGTTGTTAGGGACCACTACAAGGGTATAGAATAGTGTTGATAGGAGACCACTACAAGGGTATAGAAGAGTGTGATCGGGGACCACTACAAGGGTATAGAATAGTGTTGATAGGGTACCACTCCAAGGGTATAGAATAGTGTTGATAGGGGACCACTACAAGGGTATAGAATAGTGTTGATAGGAGACCACTACAAGGGTATAGAATAGTGTTGATCGGGGACCACTACAAGGGTATAGAATAGTGTTGATAGGAGACCACTCCAAGGGTATAGAATAGTGTTGTTAGGGTACCACTACAAGGGTATAGAATAGTGTTGATAGGGGACCACTCCAAGGGTATAGAATAGTGTTGATAGGGGGATGATCGGGGACTACTACAAGGGTATAGAATAGTGTTGATAGAAGACCACTACAAGGGTATAGAATAGTGTTGATAGAAGACCACTACAAGGGTATAGAATAGTGTTGATAGGAGACCACTCCAAGGGTATAGAATAGTGTTGATAGGGGACCACTACAAGGGTATAGAATAGTGTTGATAGGGGACCACTACAAGGGTATAGAATAGTGTTGATAGGAGATGATGGGGACCACTACAAGGGTATAGAATAGTGTTGTTAGGGACCACTACAAGGGTATAGAATAGTGTTGATAGGAGACCACTACAAGGGTATAGAATAGTGTTGATCGGGGACCACTACAAGGGTATAGAATAGTGTTGATAGGAGACCACTACAAGGGTATAGAATAGTGTTGATCGGGGACCACTACAAGGGTATAGAATAGTGTTGTTAGGGTCCCACTACAAGGGTATAGAATAGTGTTGATAGGAGACCACTACAAGGGTATAGAATAGTGTTGTTAGGGGACCACTACAAGGGTATAGAATAGTGTTGATAGGAGACCACTCCAAGGGTATAGAATAGTGTTGATCAGGGACCACTCCAAGGGTATAGAATAGTGTTGTTAGGGGACCACTACAAGGGTATAGAATAGTGTTGATAGGAGACCACTACAAGGGTATAGAATAGTGTTGATCGGGGACCACACCAAGGGTATAGAATAGTGTTGATAGGAGACCACTACAAGGGTATAGAAGAGTGTGATCGGGGACCACTACAAGGGTATAGAATAGTGTTGATAGGGTACCACTCCAAGGGTATAGAATAGTGTTGATAGGGGATGATCGGGGACTACTACAAGGGTATAGAATAGTGTTGATAGAAGACCACTACAAGGGTAGAGAATAGTGTTGATAGAAGACCACTACAAGGGTATAGAATAGTGTTGTTAGGAGACCACTCCAAGGGTATAGAATAGTGTTGATAGGGGACCACTACAAGGATATAGAATAGTGTTGATAGGAGACCACTACAAGGGTATAGAATAGTGTTGATAGGGGACCACTGCAAGGGTATAGAATAGTGTTGATAGGAGATGATCGGGGACTACTACAAGGGTATAGAATAGTGTTGTTAGGGACCACTACAAGGGTATAGAATAGTGTTGATAGGAGACCACTACAAGGGTATAGAATAGTGTTGATAGGAGACCACTCCAAGGGTACAGAATAGTGTTGATAGGAGACCACTACAAGGGTAAAGAATAGTGTTGATAGGAGACCACTACAAGGGTATAGAATAGTGTTGTTAGGAGACCACTACAAGGGTATAGAATAGTGTTAATAGGAGACCACTACAAGGGTATAGAATAGTGTTGTTAGGGACCACTACAAGGGTATAGAATAGTGTTGATAGGAGACCACTACAAGGGTATAGAATAGTGTTGATAGGAGACCACTACAAGGGTATAGAATAGTGTTGATAGGAGACCACTACAAGGGTATAGAATAGTGTTGTTAGGGACCACTACACGGGTATAGAATAGTGTTGATAGGAGACCACTACAAGGGTATAGAATAGTGTTGATAGGAGACCACTACAAGGGTATAGAATAGTGTTGTTAGGGACCACTACAAGGGTATAGAATAGTGTTGATAGGAGACCACTACAAGGGTATAGAATAGTGTTGATCGGGGACCACTACAAGGGTATAGAATAGTGTTGATAGGAGACCACTACAAGGGTATAGAATAGTGTTGTTAGGAGACCACTCCAAGGGTATAGAATAGTGTTGATAGGAGACCACTACAAGGGTATAGAATAGTGTTGTTAGGAGACCACTACAAGGGTATAGAATAGTGTTAATAGGAGACCACTACAAGGGTATAGAATAGTGTTGTTAGGGACCACTACAAGGGTATAGAATAGTGTTGATAGGAGACCACTACAAGGGTATAGAATAGTGTTGATAGGAGACCACTACAAGGGTATAGAATAGTGTTGATAAGAGACCACTACAAGGGTATAGAATAGTGTTGTTAGGGACCACTACACGGGTATAGAATAGTGTTGATAGGAGACCACTACAAGGGTATAGAATAGTGTTGATAGGAGACCACTACAAGGGTATAGAATAGTGTTGTTAGGGACCACTACAAGGGTATAGAATAGTGTTGATAGGAGACCACTACAAGGGTATAGAATAGTGTTGATCGGGGACCACTACAAGGGTATAGAATAGTGTTGATAGGAGACCACTACAAGGGTATAGAAGAGTGTGATCGGGGACCACTACAAGGGTATAGAATAGTGTTGATAGGGTACCACTCCAAGGGTATAGAATAGTGTTGATAGGGGACCACTACAAGGGTATAGAATAGTGTTGATAGGAGACCACTACAAGGGTATAGAATAGTGTTGATCGGGGACCACTACAAGGGTATAGAATAGTGTTGATAGGAGACCACTCCAAGGGTATAGAATAGTGTTGTTAGGGTACCACTACAAGGGTATAGAATAGTGTTGATAGGGGACCACTCCAAGGGTATAGAATAGTGTTGATAGGGGGATGATCGGGGACTACTACAAGGGTATAGAATAGTGTTGATAGAAGACCACTACAAGGGTATAGAATAGTGTTGATAGAAGACCACTACAAGGGTATAGAATAGTGTTGATAGGAGACCACTCCAAGGGTATAGAATAGTGTTGATAGGGGACCACTACAAGGGTATAGAATAGTGTTGATAGGGGACCACTACAAGGGTATAGAATAGTGTTGATAGGAGATGATCGGGGACCACTACAAGGGTATAGAATAGTGTTGTTAGGGACCACTACAAGGGTATAGAATAGTGTTGATAGGAGACCACTACAAGGGTATAGAATAGTGTTGATCGGGGACCACTACAAGGGTATAGAATAGTGTTGATAGGAGACCACTACAAGGGTATAGAATAGTGTTGATCGGGGACCACTACAAGGGTATAGAATAGTGTTGTTAGGGTCCCACTACAAGGGTATAGAATAGTGTTGATAGGAGACCACTACAAGGGTATAGAATAGTGTTGTTAGGGGACCACTACAAGGGTATAGAATAGTGTTGATAGGAGACCACTCCAAGGGTATAGAATAGTGTTGATCAGGGACCACTCCAAGGGTATAGAATAGTGTTGTTAGGGGACCACTACAAGGGTATAGAATAGTGTTGATAGGAGACCACTACAAGGGTATAGAATAGTGTTGATCGGGGACCACACCAAGGGTATAGAATAGTGTTGATAGGAGACCACTACAAGGGTATAGAAGAGTGTGATCGGGGACCACTACAAGGGTATAGAATAGTGTTGATAGGGTACCACTCCAAGGGTATAGAATAGTGTTGATAGGGGATGATCGGGGACTACTACAAGGGTATAGAATAGTGTTGATAGAAGACCACTACAAGGGTAGAGAATAGTGTTGATAGAAGACCACTACAAGGGTATAGAATAGTGTTGTTAGGAGACCACTCCAAGGGTATAGAATAGTGTTGATAGGGGACCACTACAAGGATATAGAATAGTGTTGATAGGAGACCACTACAAGGGTATAGAATAGTGTTGATAGGGGACCACTGCAAGGGTATAGAATAGTGTTGATAGGAGATGATCGGGGACTACTACAAGGGTATAGAATAGTGTTGTTAGGGACCACTACAAGGGTATAGAATAGTGTTGATAGGAGACCACTACAAGGGTATAGAATAGTGTTGATAGGAGACCACTCCAAGGGTACAGAATAGTGTTGATAGGAGACCACTACAAGGGTAAAGAATAGTGTTGATAGGAGACCACTACAAGGGTATAGAATAGTGTTGTTAGGAGACCACTACAAGGGTATAGAATAGTGTTAATAGGAGACCACTACAAGGGTATAGAATAGTGTTGTTAGGGACCACTACAAGGGTATAGAATAGTGTTGATAGGAGACCACTACAAGGGTATAGAATAGTGTTGATAGGAGACCACTACAAGGGTATAGAATAGTGTTGATAGGAGACCACTACAAGGGTATAGAATAGTGTTGTTAGGGACCACTACACGGGTATAGAATAGTGTTGATAGGAGACCACTACAAGGGTATAGAATAGTGTTGATAGGAGACCACTACAAGGGTATAGAATAGTGTTGTTAGGGACCACTACAAGGGTATAGAATAGTGTTGATAGGAGACCACTACAAGGGTATAGAATAGTGTTGATCGGGGACCACTACAAGGGTATAGAATAGTGTTGATAGGAGACCACTACAAGGGTATAGAAGAGTGTGATCGGGGACCACTACAAGGGTATAGAATAGTGTTGATAGGGTACCACTCCAAGGGTATAGAATAGTGTTGATAGGGGACCACTACAAGGGTATAGAATAGTGTTGATAGGAGACCACTACAAGGGTATAGAATAGTGTTGATCGGGGACCACTACAAGGGTATAGAATAGTGTTGATAGGAGACCACTCCAAGGGTATAGAATAGTGTTGTTAGGGTACCACTACAAGGGTATAGAATAGTGTTGATAGGGGACCACTCCAAGGGTATAGAATAGTGTTGATAGAAGACCACTACAAGGGTATAGAATAGTGTTGATAGAAGACCACTACAAGGGTATAGAATAGTGTTGATAGGAGACCACTCCAAGGGTATAGAATAGTGTTGATAGGGGACCACTACAAGGGTATAGAATAGTGTTGATAGGGGACCACTACAAGGGTATAGAATAGTGTTGATAGGAGATGATCGGGGACTACTACAAGGGTATAGAATAGTGTTGTTAGGGACCACTACAAGGGTATAGAATAGTGTTGATAGGAGACCACTCCAAGGGTATAGAATAGTGTTGATAGGGGACCACTACAAGGGTATAGAATAGTGTTGATAGGAGACCACTACAAGGGTATAGAATAGTGTTGATCGGGGACCACTACAAGGGTATAGAATAGTGTTGTTAGGGTCCCACTACAAGGGTATAGAATAGTGTTGATAGGAGACCACTACAAGGGTATAGAATAGTGTTGTTAGGGGACCACTACAAGGGTATAGAATAGTGTTGATAGGAGACCACTCCAAGGGTATAGAATAGTGTTGATCAGGGACCACTCCAAGGGTATAGAATAGTGTTGTTAGGGGACCACTACAAGGGTATAGAATAGTGTTGATAGGAGACCACTACAAGGGTATAGAATAGTGTTGATCGGGGACCACACCAAGGGTATAGAATAGTGTTGATAGGAGACCACTACAAGGGTATAGAAGAGTGTGATCGGGGACCACTACAAGGGTATAGAATAGTGTTGATAGGGTACCACTCCAAGGGTATAGAATAGTGTTGATAGGGGATGATCGGGGACTACTACAAGGGTATAGAATAGTGTTGATAGAAGACCACTACAAGGGTAGAGAATAGTGTTGATAGAAGACCACTACAAGGGTATAGAATAGTGTTGATAGGAGACCACTCCAAGGGTATAGAATAGTGTTGATAGGGGACCACTACAAGGATATAGAATAGTGTTGATAGGAGACCACTACAAGGGTATAGAATAGTGTTGATAGGGGACCACTGCAAGGGTATAGAATAGTGTTGATAGGAGATGATCGGGGACTACTACAAGGGTATAGAATAGTGTTGTTAGGGACCACTACAAGGGTATAGAATAGTGTTGATAGGAGACCACTACAAGGGTATAGAATAGTGTTGATAGGAGACCACTCCAAGGGTACAGAATAGTGTTGATAGGAGACCACTACAAGGGTATAGAATAGTGTTGATAGGAGACCACTACAAGGGTATAGAATAGTGTTGATAGGAGACCACTACAAGGGTATAGAATAGTGTTGATAGGAGGCCACTCCAAAGGTATAGAATAGTGTTGATAGGAGACCACTACAAGGGTAAAGAATAGTGTTGATAGGAGACCACTACAAGGGTATAGAATAGTGTTGATAGGAGACCACTACAAGGGTATAGAATAGTGTTGATAGGAGACCACTACAAGGGTATAGAATAGTGTTGATAGGAGACCACTACAAGGGTATAGAATAGTGTTGTTAGGGACCACTACAAGGGTATAGAATAGTGTTGATAGGAGACCACTACAAGGGTATAGAATAGTGTTGATAGGAGACCACTACAAGGGTATAGAATAGTGTTGTTAGGGACCACTACAAGGGTATAGAATAGTGTTGATAGGAGACCACTACAAGGGTATAGAATAGTGTTGTTAGGGACCACTACAAGGGTATAGAATAGTGTTGATAGGAGACCACTACAAGGGTATAGAAGAGTGTGATCGGGGACCACTACAAGGGTATAGAATAGTGTTGATAGGGTACCACTCCAAGGGTATAGAATAGTGTTGATAGGGGACCACTACAAGGGTATAGAATAGTGTTGATAGGAGACCACTACAAGGGTATAGAATAGTGTTGATCGGGGACCACTACAAGGGTATAGAATAGTGTTGATAGGAGACCACTCCAAGGGTATAGAATAGTGTTGATCGGGGACTACTACAAGGGTATAGAATAGTGTTGATAGAAGACCACTACAAGGGTATAGAATAGTGTTGATAGAAGACCACTACAAGGGTATAGAATAGTGTTGATAGGAGACCACTACAAGGGTATAGAATAGTGTTGATAGGAGACCACTCCAAGGGTATAGAATAGTGTTGATAGGGGACCACTACAAGGGTATAGAATAGTGTTGATAGGGGACCACTACAAGGGTATAGAATAGTGTTGATAGGAGATGATCGGGGACTACTACAAGGGTATAGAATAGTGTTGTTAGGGACCACTACAAGGGTATATAATAGTGTTGATCGGGGACCACTCCAAGGGTATAGAATAGTGTTGATAGGAGACCACTACAAGTGTATAGAATAGTGTTGTTAGGGACCACTACAAGGGTATAGAATAGTGTTGATAGGAGACCACTACAAGGGTATAGAATAGTGTTGATCGGGGACCACTACAAGGGTATAGAATAGTGTTGATAGGAGACCACTACAAGGGTATAGAATAGTGTGATCGGGGACCACTACAAGGGTATAGAATAGTGTTGATAGGGTACCACTCCAAGGGTATAGAATAGTGTTGATAGGAGACCACTCCAAGGGTATAGAATAGTGTTGATAGGGGACCACTACAAGGGTATAGAATAGTGTTGATAGGGGACCACTACAAGGGTATAGAATAGTGTTGATAGGAGACCACTCCAAGGGTATAGAATAGTGTTGATAGGGGACCACTACAAGGGTATAGAATAGTGTTGATAGGAGATGATCGGGGACTACTACAAGGGTATAGAATAGTGTTGTTAGGGACCACTACAAGGGTATAAAATAGTGTTGATAAGAGACCACTCCAAGGGTATAGAATAGTGTTGTTAGGGACCACTACAAGGGTATAGAATAGTGTTGATAGGAGACCACTCCAAGGGTATAGAATAGTGTTGATAGGGGACCACTACAAGGGTATAGAATAGTGTTGATAGGAGACCACTACAAGGGTATAGAATAGTGTTGATCAGGGACCACTACAAGGGTATAGAATAGTGTTGTTAGGGTACCACTACAAGGGTATAGAATAGTGTTGATAGGAGACCACTACAAGGGTATAGAATAGTGTTGTTAGGGACCACTACAGGGTATAGAATAGTGTTGATAGGAGACTACTCCAAGGGTATAGAATAGTGTTGATCAGGGACCACTCCAAAGGTATAGAATAGTGTTGTTAGGGGACCACTACAAGGGTATAGAATAGTGTTGATAGGAGACCACTACAAGGGTATAGAATAGTGTTGATCGGGGACCACACCAAGGGTATAGAATAGTGTTGATAGGGGATTATTGGGGACTACTACAAGGGTATAGAATAGTGTTGATAGAAGACCACTACAAGGGTATAGAATAGTGTTGATAGGAGACCACTCCAAGGGTATAGAATAGTGTTGATAGGGGACCACTACAAGGATATAGAATAGTGTTGATAGGGGACCACTACAAGGGTATAGAATAGTGTTGATAGGGGACCACTCCAAGGGTATAGAATAGTGTTGTTAGGGACCACTACAAGGGTATAGAATAGTGTTGTTAGGGTACCACTACAAGGGTATAGAATAGTGTTGATAGGAGGACCTTACAAGGGTATAGAATAGTGTTGTTAGGGGACCACTACAAGGGTATAGAATAGTGTTGATAGGAGACCACTCCAAAGGTATAGAATAGTGTTGTTAGGGGACCACTACAAGGGTATAGAATAGTGTTGATAGGGGACCACTACAAGGGTATAGAATAGTGTTGATAGGAGATGATCGGGGACTACTACAAGGGTATAGAATAGTGTTGTTAGGGACCACTACAAGGGTATATAATAGTGTTGATCGGGGACCACTCCAAGGGTATAGAATAGTGTTGATAGGAGACCACTACAAGTGTATAGAATAGTGTTGTTAGGGACCACTACAAGGGTATAGAATAGTGTTGATAGGAGACCACTACAAGGGTATAGAATAGTGTTGATCGGGGACCACTACAAGGGTATAGAATAGTGTTGATAGGAGACCACTACAAGGGTATAGAATAGTGTGATCGGGGACCACTACAAGGGTATAGAATAGTGTTGATAGGGTACCACTCCAAGGGTATAGAATAGTGTTGATAGGAGACCACTCCAAGGGTATAGAATAGTGTTGATAGGGACCACTACAAGGGTATAGAATAGTGTTGATAGGGGACCACTACAAGGGTATAGAATAGTGTTGATAGGAGACCACTCCAAGGGTATAGAATAGTGTTGATAGGGGACCACTACAAGGGTATAGAATAGTGTTGATAGGAGATGATCGGGGACTACTACAAGGGTATAGAATAGTGTTGTTAGGGACCACTACAAGGGTATAAAATAGTGTTGATAAGAGACCACTCCAAGGGTATAGAATAGTGTTGTTAGGGACCACTACAAGGGTATAGAATAGTGTTGATAGGAGACCACTCCAAGGGTATAGAATAGTGTTGATAGGGGACCACTACAAGGGTATAGAATAGTGTTGATAGGAGACCACTACAAGGGTATAGAATAGTGTTGATCAGGGACCACTACAAGGGTATAGAATAGTGTTGTTAGGGTACCACTACAAGGGTATAGAATAGTGTTGATAGGAGACCACTACAAGGGTATAGAATAGTGTTGTTAGGGGACCACTACAGGGGTATAGAATAGTGTTGATAGGAGACTACTCCAAGGGTATAGAATAGTGTTGATCAGGGACCACTCCAAAGGTATAGAATAGTGTTGTTAGGGGACCACTACAAGGGTATAGAATAGTGTTGATAGGAGACCACTACAAGGGTATAGAATAGTGTTGATCGGGGACCACACCAAGGGTATAGAATAGTGTTGATAGGGGATTATTGGGGACTACTACAAGGGTATAGAATAGTGTTGATAGAAGACCACTACAAGGGTATAGAATAGTGTTGATAGGAGACCACTCCAAGGGTATAGAATAGTGTTGATAGGGGACCACTACAAGGATATAGAATAGTGTTGATAGGGGACCACTACAAGGGTATAGAATAGTGTTGATAGGGGACCACTCCAAGGGTATAGAATAGTGTTGTTAGGGACCACTACAAGGGTATAGAATAGTGTTGTTAGGGTACCACTACAAGGGTGTAGAATAGTGTTGATAGGAGGACCTTACAAGGGTATAGAATAGTGTTGTTAGGGGACCACTACAAGGGTATAGAATAGTGTTGATAGGAGACCACTCCAAAGGTATAGAATAGTGTTGTTAGGGGACCACTACAAGGGTATAGAATAGTGTTGATAGGAGACCACTACAAGGGTATAGAATAGTGTTGATAGGAGACCACTACAAGGGTATAGAATAGTGTTGATAGGAGACCACTACAAGGGTATAGAATAGTGTTGATAGGAGACCACTACAAGGGTATAGAATAGTGTTGATAGGAGACCACTACAAGGGTATAGAATAGTGTTGATAGGGGACCACTACAAGGGTATAGAATAGTGTTGATAGGAGACCACTACAAGGGTATAGAATAGTGTTGTTAGGGACCACTACAAGGGTATAGAATAGTGTTGATAGGAGACCACTCCAAGGGTATAGAATAGTGTTGATAGGGGACCACTACAAGGGTATAGAATAGTGTTGATAGGAGACCACTACAAGGGTATAGAATAGTGTTGATAGGAGACCACTACAAGGGTATAGAATAGTGTTGATAGGAGACCACTACAAGGGTATAGAATAGTGTTGATAGGAGACCACTACAAGGGTATAGAATAGTGTTGATAGGGACCACTACAAGGGTATAGAATAGTGTTGATAGGAGATGATCGGGACTACTACAAGGGTATAGAATAGTGTTGTTAGGGACCACTACAAGGGTATAGAATAGTGTTGATAGGAGACCACTCCAAGGGTATAGAATAGTGTTGATAGGAGACCACTACAAGGGTATAGAATAGTGTTGTTAGGGGACCACTACAAGGGTATAGAATAGTGTTGATAGGAGACCACTACAAGGGTATAGAATAGTGTTGATCGGGACCACTACAAGGGTATAGAATAGTGTTGATAGGGTACCACTACAAGGGTATAGAATAGTGTTGATAGGAGGACCTTACAAGGGTATAGAATAGTGTTGTTAGGGGACCACTACAAGGGTATAGAATAGTGTTGATAGGAGACCACTACAAGGGTATAGAATAGTGATGTTAGGGTACCACTCCAAGGGTATAGAATAGTGTTGATAGGAGACCACTCCAAGGGTATAGAATAGTGTTGTTAGGGGACCACTACAAGGGTATAGAAAAGTGTTGTTAGGAGATCACTACAATGGTATAGAATAGTGTTGATAGGAGACCACTACAAGGGTATAGAATAGTGTTGATAGGAGACCACTCCAAAGGTATAGAATAGTGTTGTTAGGGGACCACTACAAGGGTATAGAATAGTGTTGATAGGAGACCACTACAAGGGTATAGAATAGTGTTGATCGGGGACCACTACAAGGGTATAGAATAGTGTTGATAGGAGACCACTCCAAGGGTATAGAATAGTGTTGATAGGAGACCACTACAAGGGTATAGAATAGTGTTGATAGGAGACCACTACAAGGGTATAGAATAGTGTTGTTAGGGTACCACTACAAGGGTATATAATAGTGTTGATAGGAGACCACTACAAGGGTATAGAATAGTGTTGATAGGAGACCACTAGAAGGGTATAGAAGTGTGTGATCGGGGACCACTACAAGGGTATAGAATAGTGTTGTTAGGGTACCACTACAAGGGTATATAATAGTGTTGATAGGAGACC
Source organism: Oncorhynchus nerka (assembly GCF_034236695.1). Taxonomy (NCBI): domain Eukaryota; kingdom Metazoa; phylum Chordata; class Actinopteri; order Salmoniformes; family Salmonidae; genus Oncorhynchus; species Oncorhynchus nerka. The sequence goes on along the minus strand of NC_088410.1, from coordinate 99,292,149 downwards.
ACTACAAGGGTATAGAATAGTGTTGTTAGGGTACCACTCCAAGGGTATAGAATAGTGTTGATAGGGGACCACTACAAGGGTATAGAATAGTGTTGATAGGAGACCACTCCAAGGGTATAGAATAGTGTTGATAGGGGACCACTACAAGGATATAGAATAGTGTTGATAGGAGACCACTACAAGGGTATAGAATAGTGTTGTTAGGGTACCACTCCAAGGGTATAGAATAGTGTTGATAGGGGACCACTACAAGGGTATAGAATAGTGTTGATAGGAGACCACTCCAAGGGTATAGAATAGTGTTGATAGGGGACCACTACAAGGATATAGAATAGTGTTGATAGGGGACCACTACAAGGATATAGAATAGTGTTGATAGGGGACCACTACAAGGGTATAGAATAGTGTTGATAGGGGACCACTCCAAGGGTATAGAATAGTGTTGTTAGGGACCACTACAAGGGTATAGAATAGTGTTGTTAGGGTACCACTACAAGGGTATAGAATAGTGTTGATAGGAGGACCTTACAAGGGTATAGAATAGTGTTGTTAGGGGACCACTACAAGGGTATAGAATAGTGTTGATAGGAGACCACTCCAAAGGTATAGAATAGTGTTGTTAGGGGACCACTACAAGGGTATAGAATAGTGTTGATAGGAGACCACTACAAGGGTATAGAATAGTGTTGATAGGAGACCACTACAAGGGTATAGAATAGTGTTGATAGGAGACCACTACAAGGGTATAGAATAGTGTTGATAGGAGACCACTACAAGGGTATAGAATAGTGTTGATAGGAGACCACTACAAGGGTATAGAATAGTGTTGATAGGGGACCACTACAAGGGTATAGAATAGTGTTGATAGGAGATGATCGGGGACTACTACAAGGGTATAGAATAGTGTTGTTAGGGACCACTACAAGGGTATAGAATAGTGTTGATAGGAGACCACTCCAAGGGTATAGAATAGTGTTGATAGGGGACCACTACAAGGGTATAGAATAGTGTTGATAGGAGACCACTACAAGGGTATAGAATAGTGTTGATAGGAGACCACTACAAGGGTATAGAATAGTGTTGATAGGAGACCACTACAAGGGTATAGAATAGTGTTGATAGGAGACCACTACAAGGGTATAGAATAGTGTTGATAGGGGACCACTACAAGGGTATAGAATAGTGTTGATAGGAGATGATCGGGGACTACTACAAGGGTATAGAATAGTGTTGTTAGGGACCACTACAAGGGTATAGAATAGTGTTGATAGGAGACCACTCCAAGGGTATAGAATAGTGTTGATAGGAGACCACTACAAGGGTATAGAATAGTGTTGTTAGGGGACCACTACAAGGGTATAGAATAGTGTTGATAGGAGACCACTACAAGGGTATAGAATAGTGTTGATCGGGGACCACTACAAGGGTATAGAATAGTGTTGATAGGGTACCACTACAAGGGTATAGAATAGTGTTGATAGGAGGACCTTACAAGGGTATAGAATAGTGTTGTTAGGGGACCACTACAAGGGTATAGAATAGTGTTGATAGGAGACCACTACAAGGGTATAGAATAGTGATGTTAGGGTACCACTCCAAGGGTATAGAATAGTGTTGATAGGAGACCACTCCAAGGGTATAGAATAGTGTTGTTAGGGGACCACTACAAGGGTATAGAAAAGTGTTGTTAGGAGATCACTACAAGGGTATAGAATAGTGTTGATAGGAGACCACTACAAGGGTATAGAATAGTGTTGATAGGAGACCACTCCAAAGGTATAGAATAGTGTTGTTAGGGGACCACTACAAGGGTATAGAATAGTGTTGATAGGAGACCACTACAAGGGTATAGAATAGTGTTGATCGGGGACCACTACAAGGGTATAGAATAGTGTTGATAGGAGACCACTCCAAGGGTATAGAATAGTGTTGATAGGAGACCACTACAAGGGTATAGAATAGTGTTGATAGGAGACCACTACAAGGGTATAGAATAGTGTTGTTAGGGTACCACTACAAGGGTATATAATAGTGTTGATAGGAGACCACTACAAGGGTATAGAATAGTGTTGATAGGAGACCACTAGAAGGGTATAGAAGTGTGTGATCGGGGACCACTACAAGGGTATAGAATAGTGTTGTTAGGGTACCACTACAAGGGTATATAATAGTGTTGATAGGAGACCACTACAAGGGTATAGAATAGTGTTGTTAGGGTACCACTCCAAGGGTATAGAATAGTGTTGATAGGGGACCACTACAAGGGTATAGAATAGTGTTGTTAGGAGACCACTACAAGGGTATAGAATAGTGTTGATAGGGGACCACTACAAGGGTATAGAATAGTGTTGATAGGAGATGATCGGGGACTACTACAAGGGTATAGAATAGTGTTGTTAGGGACCACTACAAGGGTACAGAATAGTGTTGATAGGAGACCACTCCAAGGGTCTAGAATAGTGTTGATAGGGTACCACTACAAGGGTATAGAATAGTGTTGATAGGAGACCACTCCAAGGGTATAGAATAGTGTTGATCAGGGACCACTACAAGGGTATAGAATAGTGTTGTTAGGGGACCACTACAAGGGTATAGAAAAGTGTTGATAGGAGATCACTACAAGGGTATAGAATAGTGTTGTTAGGGGACCACTACAAGGGTATAGAAAAGTGTTGTTAGGAGATCACTACAAGGGTATAGAATAGTGTTGATAGGAGACCACTACAAGGGTATAGAATAGTGTTGATAGGAGACCACTCCAAGGGTATAGAATAGTGTTGTTAGGGGACCACTACAAGGGTATAGAATAGTGTTGATAGGAGACCACTCCAAAGGTATAGAATAGTGTTGATAGGAGACCACTCCAAGGGTATAGAATAGTGTTGTTAGGGGACCACTACAAGGGTATAGAAAAGTGTTGTTAGGAGATCACTACAAGGGTATAGAATAGTGTTGATAGGAGACCACTACAAGGGTATAGAATAGTGTTGATAGGAGACCACTCCAAAGGTATAGAATAGTGTTGTTAGGGGACCACTACAAGGGTATAGAATAGTGTTGATAGGAGACCACTACAAGGGTATAGAATAGTGTTGATCGGGGACCACTACAAGGGTATAGAATAGTGTTGATAGGAGACCACTCCAAGGGTATAGAATAGTGTTGATAGGAGACCACTCCAAGGGTATAGAATAGTGTTGATAGGAGACCACTACAAGGGTATAGAATAGTGTTGTTAGGTACCACTACAAGGGTATATAATAGTGTTGATAGGAGACCACTACAAGGGTATAGAATAGTGTTGATAGGAGACCACTAGAAGGGTATAGAAGTGTGTGATCGGGGACCACTACAAGGGTATAGAATAGTGTTGTTAGGGTACCACTACAAGGGTATATAATAGTGTTGATAGGAGACCACTACAAGGGTATAGAATAGTGTTGTTAGGGTACCACTCCAAGGGTATAGAATAGTGTTGATAGGGGACCACTACAAGGGTATAGAATAGTGTTGTTAGGGGACCACTACAAGGGTATAGAATAGTGTTGATAGGAGATGATCGGGGACTACTACAAGGGTATAGAATAGTGTTGTTAGGGACCACTACAAGGGTACAGAATAGTGTTGATAGGAGACCACTCCAAGGGTCTAGAATAGTGTTGATAGGGTACCACTACAAGGGTATAGAATAGTGTTGATAGGAGACCACTCCAAGGGTATAGAATAGTGTTGTTAGGGGACCACTACAAGGGTATAGAAAAGTGTTGTTAGGAGATCACTACAAGGGTATAGAATAGTGTTGATAGGAGACCACTACAAGGGTATAGAATAGTGTTGATAGGAGACCACTCCAAAGGTATAGAATAGTGTTGTTAGGGGAACACTACAAGGGTATAGAATAGTGTTGATAGGAGACCACTACAAGGGTATAGAATAGTGTTGATCGGGGACCACTACAAGGGTATTGAATAGTGTTGTTAGGGTACCACTACAAGGGTATAGAATAGTGTTGATCGGGGACCACTACAAGGGTATAGAATAGTGTTGATAGGGTACCACTCCAAGGGTATAGAATAGTGTTGATAGGGGACCACTACAAGGGTATAGAATAGTGTTGTTAGGGGACCACTACAAGGGTATAGAATAGTGTTGATAGGGGACCACTACAAGGGTATAGAATAGTGTTGATAGGAGATGATCGGGGACTACTACAAGGGTATAGAATAGTGTTGTTAGGGACCACTACAAGGGTACAGAATAGTGTTGATAGGAGACCACTCCAAGGGTCTAGAATAGTGTTGATAGGGTACCACTACAAGGGTATAGAATAGTGTTGATAGGAGACCACTCCAAGGGTATAGAATAGTGTTGATCAGGGACCACTACAAGGGTATAGAATAGTGTTGTTAGGGGACCACTACAAGGGTATAGAATAGTGTTGATAGGAGACCACTACAAGGGTATAGAATAGTGTTGATCGGGGACCACTACAAGGGTATAGAATAGTGTTGATAGTAGACCACTACAAGGGTATAGAAGAGTGTGATCGGGGACCACTACAAGGGTATAGAATAGTGTTGATAGGAGACCACTACAAGTGTATAGAATAGTGTTGATAGGGTACCACTCCAAGGGTATAGAATAGTGTTGATCGGGGACTACTACAAGGGTATAGAATAGTGTTGTTAGGGACCCCTACAAGGGTATATAATAGTGTTGATAGGAGACCACTCCAAGGGTATAGAATAGTGTTGTTAGGGACCACTACAAGGGTATAGAATAGTGTTGATAGGAGACCACTCCAAGGGTATAGAATAGTGTTGATAGGGGACCACTACAAGGGTATAGAATAGTGTTGATAGGAGACCACTACAAGGGTATAGAATAGTGTTGATCGGGGACCACTACAAGGGTATAGAATAGTGTTGTTAGGGACCACTACAAGGGTATAGAATAGTGTTGATAGGAGACCACTCCAAGGGTATAGAATAGTGTTGATAGGGGACCACTACAAGGGTATAGAATAGTGTTGATAGGAGACCACTACAAGGGTATAGAATAGTGTTGATAGGAGACCACTACAAGGGTATAGAATAGTGTTGATAGGAGACCACTACAAGGGTATAGAATAGTGTTGATAGGGGACCACTACAAGGGTATAGAATAGTGTTGATAGGAGATGATCGGGGACTACTACAAGGGGTATAGAATAGTGTTGTTAGGGACCACTACAAGGGTATAGAATAGTGTTGATAGGAGACCACTCCAAGGGTATAGAATAGTGTTGATCGGGACCACTACAAGGGTATAGAATAGTGTTGTTAGGGACCACTACAAGGGTATAGAATAGTGTTGATAGGAGACCACTCCAAGGGTATAGAATAGTGTTGATAGGGGACCACTACAAGGGTATAGAATAGTGTTGATAGGAGACCACTACAAGGGTATAGAATAGTGTTGATAGGAGACCACTAGAAGGGTATAGAATAGTGTTGATAGGAGACCACTACAAGGGTATAGAATAGTGTTGATAGGAGACCACTACAAGGGTATAGAATAGTGTTGATAGGGGACCACTACAAGGGTATAGAATAGTGTTGATAGGAGATGATCGGGACTACTACAAGGGTATAGAATAGTGTTGTTAGGGACCACTACAAGGGTATAGAATAGTGTTGATAGGATACCACTCCAAGGGTATAGAATAGTGTTGATAGGAGACCACTACAAGGGTATAGAATAGTGTTGATAGGGGACCACTACAAGGGTATAGAATAGTGTTGATAGGAGACCACTACAAGGGTATAGAATAGTGTTGATAGGGGACCACTACAAGGGTATAGAATAGTGTTGATAGGGGACCACTACAAGGGTATAGAATAGTGTTGATAGGAGACCACTACAAGGGTATAGAATAGTGTTGATCGGGACCACTACAAGGGTATAGAATAGTGTTGTTAGGGACCACTACAAGGGTATAGAATAGTGTTGATAGGAGACCACTCCAAGGGTATAGAATAGTGTTGATAGGGGACCACTACAATGGTATAGAATAGTGTTGATAGGAGACCACTACAAGGGTATAGAATAGTGTTGATAGGAGACCACTACAAGGGTATAGAATAGTGTTGATAGGAGACCACTACAAGGGTATAGAATAGTGTTGATAGGGGACCACTACAAGGGTATAGAATAGTGTTGATAGGAGATGATCGGGACTACTACAAGGGTATAGAATAGTGTTGTTAGGGACCACTACAAGGGTATAGAATAGTGTTGATAGGAGACCACTCCAAGGGTATAGAATAGTGTTGATCGGGGACCACTACAAGGGTATAGAATAGTGTTGTTAGGGACCACTACAAGGGTATAGAATAGTGTTGATAGGAGACCACTCCAAGGGTATAGAATAGTGTTGATAGGGGACCACTACAAGGGTATAGAATAGTGTTGATAGGAGACCACTACAAGGGTATAGAATAGTGTTGATAGGAGACCACTACAAGGGTATAGAATAGTGTTGATAGGAGACCACTACAAGGGTATAGAATAGTGTTGATAGGGGACCACTACAAGGGTATAGAATAGTGTTGATAGGAGATGATCGGGGACTACTACAAGGGTATAGAATAGTGTTGTTAGGGACCACTACAAGGGTATAGAATAGTGTTGATAGGAGACCACTCCAAGGGTATAGAATAGTGTTGATAGGAGACCTCTACAAGGGTATAGAATAGTGTTGATAGGGGACCACTACAAGGGTATAGAATAGTGTTGATAGGAGACCACTACAAGGGTATAGAATAGTGTTGATAGGAGACCACTCCAAGGGTATAGAATAGTGTTGATAGGGGACCACTACAAGGGTATAGAATAGTGTTGATAGGAGACCACTACAAGGGTATAGAATAGTGTTGATAGGAGACCACTACAAGGGTATAGAATAGTGTTGATAGGAGACCACTACAAGGGTATAGAATAGTGTTGATAGGGGACCACTACAAGGGTATAGAATAGTGTTGATAGGAGATGATCGGGGACTACTACAAGGGTATAGAATAGTGTTGTTAGGGACCACTACAAGGGTATAGAATAGTGTTGATAGGATACCACTCCAAGGGTATAGAATAGTGTTGATAGGAGACCACTACAAGGGTATAGAATAGTGTTGATAGGGGACCACTACAAGGGTATAGAATAGTGTTGATAGGAGACCACTACAAGGGTATAGAATAGTGTTGATAGGGGACCACTACAAGGGTATAGAATAGTGTTGATAGGGGACCACTACAAGGGTATAGAATAGTGTTGATAGGAGACCACTACAAGGGTATAGAATAGTGTTGATCGGGGACCACTACAAGGGTATAGAATAGTGTTGTTAGGGACCACTACAAGGGTATAGAATAGTGTTGATAGGAGACCACTCCAAGGGTATAGAATAGTGTTGATAGGGGACCACTACAATGGTATAGAATAGTGTTGATAGGAGACCACTACAAGGGTATAGAATAGTGTTGATAGGAGACCACTACAAGGGTATAGAATAGTGTTGATAGGAGACCACTACAAGGGTATAGAATAGTGTTGATAGGGGACCACTACAAGGGTATAGAATAGTGTTGATAGGAGATGATCGGGGACTACTACAAGGGTATAGAATAGTGTTGTTAGGGACCACTACAAGGGTATAGAATAGTGTTGATAGGAGACCACTCCAAGGGTATAGAATAGTGTTGATCGGGGACCACTACAAGGGTATAGAATAGTGTTGTTAGGGACCACTACAAGGGTATAGAATAGTGTTGATAGGAGACCACTCCAAGGGTATAGAATAGTGTTGATAGGGGACCACTACAAGGGTATAGAATAGTGTTGATAGGAGACCACTACAAGGGTATAGAATAGTGTTGATAGGAGACCACTACAAGGGTATAGAATAGTGTTGATAGGAGACCACTACAAGGGTATAGAATAGTGTTGATAGGGGACCACTACAAGGGTATAGAATAGTGTTGATAGGAGATGATCGGGGACTACTACAAGGGTATAGAATAGTGTTGTTAGGGACCACTACAAGGGTATAGAATAGTGTTGATAGGAGACCACTCCAAGGGTATAGAATAGTGTTGATAGGAGACCTCTACAAGGGTATAGAATAGTGTTGATAGGGGACCACTACAAGGGTATAGAATAGTGTTGATAGGAGACCACTACAAGGGTATAGAATAGTGTTGATAGGGGACCACTACAAGGGTATAGAATAGTGTTGATAGGGGACCACTACAAGGGTATAGAATAGTGTTGATAGGGGACCACTACAAGGGTATAGAATAGTGTTGATAGGGGACCACTACAAGGGTATAGAATAGTGTTGATAGGGGACCACTACAAGGGTATAGAATAGTGTTGATAGGGGACCACTCCAAGGGTATAGAATAGTGTTGATAGGAGACCACTACAAGGGTATAGAATAGTGTTGATAGGGGACCACTACAAGGGTATAGAATAGTGTTGATAGGAGACCACTACAAGGGTATAGAATAGTGTTGATAGGGGACCACTACAAGGGTCACAGATCAAACAACATTGTTAAAACATAAACATTCTATGCTGCTAGACAATGTTGTCAAACAGTCAAAATCAATGTCAAAGTTTACCATCCGTTAGTGAACGTGTATCAGTAATATTTTAGTGCTTCTACACCTGTAATTGCTTGCTGTGTTGGCTGGGTTTCTGTACAGCACTTTGTGACATCAGTTGATGCAAGGAGGGCTTTATAAAAACATTTGATTGAAATTTGTTTGACAAACATTTGATCAGTATTCATATTCCTTCATTTGAAAAGACACCGTCACCTCTCTGCAATGTCACAGCTACAGAGAAAGCACACATGTTTCTCATTAAACCCATGTAAAGTAGCTTGAGGGATAAATGTGACGAAAAGAGATATAAAATGGTGCTCTTACCCAGTGTCTTTGGGTTCAAAATGGGTCTAAGTTCATTGAAGGCTTACCTAGAACACAAAAGCAATGCTCTCTGCTATCACAAGGATACTGGACAGATAGAGTTGAGTAATGACACGCTTGTAGTTGCAGTTGAGATATCTTTTTTAATTTTTTTTTGCTTTCTGGTACAAATCAAATATCCGTCCGTCAAGGATGAAACTCTCCCATTGGTAGACCAAACAACCAATAAGAGGTCACAACAATAGTTGGGTGAAAACACTTTTTTTTTTAATACAAGATTTCAACGTACAGTGTCTAGTGGCATAAATAAAACAATGTTATTTAAACACAGGAGAAGAGAAATGCATGTTTCACCATGCAGTGTTTACTCAGGCATTCATACATGTGTACAACCCTCTTTTCTAGGTTGGACGTTCCCTGTGGTCAAGGACAATTGTCAGGCTTTTCCCAACCGCTCCAGATGGAAAACTATTCCCGTCAATCTGCATTTTCTCAGTCTATTTATCATCCCTCTAATTCCTCACTCCTTCCCCATGGGGTACCATCCCTCTAATTCCCCCCTTCTTCCCCCTGGGGTACCATCCCTCTAATTCCTCCCTCCTTCCCCCTGGGGTACCATCCCTCTAATCCCCCCCCCCTTCTTCCCCATGGGGTATCATCCCTCTAATTCATCCCTACTTCCCCATGGGGTACCATCCCTCTAATTCCTCCCTCCCCCCTTCTTCCCCCTGGGGTATCATCCCTCTAATTCCTCCCTCCTTCCCCATGGGGTACCATCCCTCTAATTCCTCCCTCCTTCCCCATGGGGTACCATCCCTCTAATTCCCCCCTTCTTCCCCATGGGGTACCATCCCTCTAATTCCTCCCTCCCCCTTCTTCCCCTGGGGTATCATCCCTCTAATTCCTCCCTCCCCCCTTCTTCCCCATGGGGTATCATCCCTCTAATTCCTCCCTCCCCCTTCTTCCCCTGAGGTATCATCCCTCTAATTCCTCCCTCCCCCTTCTTCCCCCTGGGGTATCATCCCTCTAATTCCTCCCTCCCCCTTCTTCCCCTGGGGTATCATCCCTCTAATTCCTCCCTCCCCCTTCTTCCCCTGGGGTATCATCCCTCTAATTCCTCCCTCCCCCTTCTTCCCCTGGGGTATCATCCCTCTAATTCCCCCTTCTTCCCCCTGGGGTATCATCCCTCTAATTCCTCCCTCCCCCCTTCTTCCCCCTGGGGTATCATCCCTCTAATTCCTCCCTCCCCTTCTTCCCCTGGGGTATCATCCCTCTAATTCCTCCCTCCCCCTTCTTCCCCCTGGGGTATCATCCCTCTAATTCCTCCCTCCCCCTTCTTCCCCTGGGGTATCATCCCTCTAATTCCTCCCTCCCCCTTCTTCCCCCTGGGGTATCATCCCTCTAATTCCTCCCTCCCCCTTCTTCCCCCTGGGGTATCATCCCTCTAATTCCTCCCTCCCCCTTCTTCCCCTGGGGTATCATCCCTCTAATTCCTCCCTCCCCCTTCTTCCCCTGGGGTATCATCCCTCTAATTCCTCCCCCCCCTCCCCCTTCTTCCCCTGGGGTATCATCCCTCTAATTCCTCCCTCCCCCCCTTCTTCCCCATGGGGTGGCTTTCAGAGAGGCTAGCTCTTTGTCATGTGTTTTAGCATGTCAACTGAACGTCTGTCTGATAGGTGCAATGTGTTAAGACAAGCCAAATAACTTTCACTGCGCTGTACTTTGGCAACCATTTTGTTTGCGAACCAGAGGAGGGAACGCGGTGGGGGAAACAGGTATTTCAATTTTTAAAAAATGACACAAATGAAGGACAAACAGTGTATAATGTCCGCCTGAAACCATTATGATAACCATATTATTCTTCTAATTATTATAATCATCACTATCGTTACTATCATCAATATTCCAATTGTAAGTACTGATTCACTCATGAATGTAAAAACTAAATGAAAAAAAAAAAAAACATTCTCTATAGCAAACAAAATAATATAGTAAAATATGCACCTTGGAGGAGGCTTCAATCAGTCAATCCTTCTTGCTGCATATGAAGACATTCATTTCGAAGGCTGATTTTGATTTGACACACACACACACACACACCAATCTCTACGTTTGAAATGAGCAAAAAAAAAAAGAAGGAAATCTAATAAAAAACAGAAACACAGAAAAGCTAAATGAGATGGAGGACAAACTCATCCAAACCTTAAAGGTTGCTACACCTGAATGTTTATCCTTCAGGACAGCTGTTCTAAAAGAATAGAACAATGTGTTTTTTTTTTGTTGATTCCGTATCTTTCGCAATAACCGTTTGCTAATGTCTGAAATGTAATGTTGAAATGAAGCCCAAACAGATCAGATATTCTGTCAACAAAGGCATTTGAATAAGTTACAAATGAATGACTGCTATTACATATTTCTTTTGCATCGTTTTGGATTCTTCTCCCGTTAAGCTTCGCACAAATCAGATTCATCATCTCCTCTTAATTTGAGTCAAATAGGAATAAATCCGAATTTGAGAAACACACGTTCACTAAAACTTTCACTTACGTCATGTACGATTTTAACACAACATGTACGCTTCACACGTACTTGTCTTAGATTAGGATCAGTGTAACTAAGCCCGATTCTTCGCCTAATGAATGAATTGAGCTTAACGCCGAAATGATTACGCCACTAAAAATATACGCAAACCTACAACAACAAAAAAAACCTGTCCTTGTACTATCTACTTACCTATTGTTCTATGAATCTCACCTCAAACGTGGATCAAATCTTCATCAATCTCAGTAACTGTCATAAGTAACTATATATTTCTTATTTGACTAACTAACAACCCTATTGGGATAAACCATCTAGGACTCTTATTGCAGTTTGTTCCTCGTCCTGAAATCAATAGAGCTGAAGTGGCGATATGATCTGTGGACGCAGGGGGGGCAAGTTCTTTACATATAACCAATAAACTCCGTCTGTATTTCATGGCGGTGAGTGTGATGGAGGCATTGAACTGAAAAGGAGATCTACGAACATCAGATCCAGATCACAATGTGTCATCTGGTCAGATTAATAATACCGGTTTTAGTTCAAGGAGAAAGATTTACGTGCCGGTTATTGTGACAGGAATCAGGGAGTCTCAAAATGGCTGACAGATTAGAGAGATGGGATACACTCCTTAATGAAACCTCTACGGACGTACACATACTGACTCATCAATATGGGGAAGCATTAGAAAACCAATTATAACCGAAGCTCATCAATACAAAATAAATCTCTATATTATTATGTACATACCAAGCGAGATATACCATCATAGTCCACTCTGTTATATATATATATATATATATTGATGATTCATCCATTCATTCATTCTAATACTATGGGAGCTTGTTGGATTAGAATTTCAAACGTGTGAAGAAGGAAGAATTATCTGGATATAGAGAAAGAGGTCGGCTTCCATAATAAATGGACACTCAAAAAAGCAACACTTGGTATCTGGCAAAAACAAACTATGTAGGTACATCATCATCATTATGCGTGTACATCATCATCATCATCATCATTATGCGTGTACATCATCATCATCATCATCATTATGCGTGTACATCATCATCATCATTATGCGTGTACATCATCATCATCATTATGCATGTACATCATCATCATCATTATGCATGTACATCATCATCATCATCATCATTATGCGTGTACATCATCATCATCATCATCATTATGCGTGTACATCATCATCATCATCATCATTATGCGTGTACATCATCATCATCATTATGCGTGCACATCATCATTATGCGTGTACATCATATTCATCATTATGCGTGCACATCATCATCATCATCATTATGCGTGTACATCATCATCATCATCATCATTATGCGTGTACATCATCATCATTATGCGTGTACATCATCATCATCATCATCATCATCATCATTATGCGTGCACATCATCATCATTATGCGTGTACATCAGCATCATCATTATGCGTGCACATCAGCATCATCATTATGCATGTAGTACATCATCACTCATCTAACCTGCATTGACCACTCACCACCACCACCACCACCAGGCAGCACCTTACATTATTGCAAAGGGTCACTTTCAAAGTCGTTAGTGAAGAATTTGAATATTAAATAAAAAATGTGTGATTACATAAAATGGGTCATTCCGACTGTATAGCAGGAGGTACATTTCAATATGGTAAAATGAAAAATGAAAAACATTTGAAATGGGTGACCAATGAGAAAAGGGATATAATAAGGATTCTCTACTCTTAAGATTTTACAAATTGCAGTACACTATTCATGTATTTATAGATTTTTTTTTTTTTTACAATTTGATGCTGTATCAAAAACGTTGTAAAAAAATTAGATAGAGATTTTAAATCAACCATTTTTTTTCCTGTGTTTTCTGGTAATCTTGTTATTGGGATATTCCCATTTCTTTCTTTCTTTCTTTCTCTCTCTCTAACTCTCCTACCCTCCTCTCAACAATGACCTTTGAGTTGTGAATACATGTTGTGTCCCATTCAGGACATTCTCAATCACTCTCAACGGCCCTAAACTGTTTTACCGCATAAAATGTGAAAACAAGAGCATCATCACTACTTACCCCTTGTCTAAAATAAACTGCAGGAGGCTTTTTCCATATCTGATTTACACAAAACGTTTTTTTTTTTTGGGGGGGGGGGGGGGGGGACTAAAAATACACACAGGCCGATCCATCGTTATTTACAGAAGACACTTGTCGCATCGCCATAAAGGCAAAATGGCATTCAAATGGTCAATGTTATGATCATATTCGGATCATGATACTCATTTTAACACACTTTAAACAAGAATAGTAAAAAGGGGCATTGGATTGTGTTATATTTCTCTCTTGAATGATTTTGGGTGGCTTTGGGAAACTCAGGCAAAGTAAAAACAAGAAATATGGTAATAACCAGGCCAGGGTAACCATCTGGTAATAACCAGGCCAGGGTAACCATCTGGTCATAACCAGGCCAGGGTAACCATCTGGTCATAACCAGGCCAGGGTAACCATCTGGTAATAACCAGGCCAGGGTAACCATCTGGTCATAACCAGGCCAGGGTAACCATCTGGTAATAACCAGGCCAGGGTAACCATCTGGTAATAACCAGGCCAGGGTAACCATCTGGTAATAACCAGGCCAGGGTAACCATCTGATAATAACCAGGCCAGGGTACCCATCTGGTCATAACCAGGCCAGGGTAACCATCTGGTCATAACCAGGCCAGGGTAACCATCTGATAATAACCAGGCCAGGGTAACCATCTGGTCATAACCAGGCCAGGGTAACCATCTGGTAATAACCAGGCCAGGGTAACCATCTGGTCATAACCAGGCCAGGGTAACCATCTGGTAATAACCAGGCCAGGGTAACCATCTGGTCATAACCAGGCCAGGGTAACCATCTGGTAATAACCAGGCCAGGGTAACCATCTGGTAATAACCAGGCCAGGGTAACCATCTGATAATAACCAGGCCAGGGTAACCATCTGGTAATAACCAGACCAGGGTAACCATCTGATAATAACCAGGCCAGGGTAACCATCTGGTCATAACCAGGCCAGGGTACCCATCTGATAATAACCAGGCCAGGGTAAACATCTGGTAATAACCAGGCCAGGGTAACCATCTGATAATAACCAGGCCAGGGTACCCATCTGGTCATAACCAGGCCAGGGTAACCATCTGGTCATAACCAGGCCAGGGTAACCATCTGGTAATAACCAGGCCAGGGTAACCATCTGGTAATAACCAGGCCAGGGTAACCATCTAGTAATAATCAGGCCAGGGTAACCATCTGGTAATAACCAGGCCAGGGTAACCATCTGGTCATAAGCAGGCCAGGGTAACCATCTGGTCATAACCAGGCCAGGGTAACCATCTGGTAATAACCAGGCCAGGGTAACCATCTGATAATAACCAGGCCAGGGTAACCATCTGGTAATAACCAGGTCAGGGTAACCATCTGGTAATAACCAGGCCAGGGTAACCATCTGGTAATAACCAGGGTAACCATCTGGTAATAACCAGGCCAGGGTAACCATCTGGTAATAACCAGGGTAACCATCTGGTAATAACCAGGCCAGGGTAACCATCTGGTAATAACCAGGCCAGGGTAACCATCTGGTAATAACCAGGCCAGGCTAACCATCTGGTAATAACCAGGTCAGGGTAACCATCTGGTAATAACCAGGCCAGGGTAACCATCTGGTAATAACCAGGCCAGGGTAACCATCTGGTAATAACCAGGCCAGGGTAACCATCTGGTAATAACCAGGGTAACCATCTGGTAGTAACCAGGGTAACCATCTGGTAGTAACCAGGGTAACTATCTGGTTGTCATTGCTTCCATGTTAACGTTCACTAACCCTGACTAGGCCTACCTACTAGGTGTACCGTTCCTTTCTGATTGGGGGAAAAAGAGATCCTGCAGGCTATTTCAGTCAGGAGATCTGCTCCACCACCAAAACAATCCTATCTAATCTAATCTAACCTTAAAAATATAAAGTAAAAAAAAAAAAATGTAATAGTAATTTCTAATTATTCTTTTAGGCTACCCTTGTTATGCTCATCTTGACTAGACATTGTGTGAATAAGGGTAAAAACATACAATTAGTGTTAAAAGGCAAACCTTATTGAATCCAAACAGCCACCGCCACATCAATCAACCACTGTGTTTAACTGTCTGCAGGGTTGGCTGTCCCAGATCAACATGATTATGTTGTGTTTGTTTTCATTCATAGAACTCTCTATCTCATCATTAAAAACCTTTTTGCCTGCAGTGTGTTTGTTTATTGTCCTCTTGTATTATTCAAGATAAAAGAAGATTAAAAAAGGCAAGTAGTTTGATCTTAAAGTCAAGTCAAAAACAGAAGAAAACCAGAACCAAAAGACACAAAATAAAACAAAAGGCCATTTAGTTTCAAATGGAGAAAAAAGCTGCTGGGACAGGAGGGGCGTGTCTTCTCAATCTAGCTGTTCAGCTGTAACCAATGAGATGACGAGAGACTGAATAGTGTCATTGTTGTGGCTATCGTTGCCGAGGCTACCACCTAGTTCTTCCTCCCTCCCATCGTTCAACTTTAACTCAGCCTTGATCAGATCAGCCCAAAACCCTCCCAACCCAAAATGTCCGAAGTTCATTGCCACTTTGCAGAGCCTCTACCCTCCTCCTCACACCCCTTATTTCCAAACAGACAACACTGGTGTGAGACGGTTACAAGTCCCCCTGCTTCCCCTCTCCTCCTCTGGAGGAGCCAGCTAACCTTAGGGTGGCACATAAGGTGGTGGGGATCTGTAGGGGGTCATGTTCTTTGGACGAGAGCCTTTGCCTTCCATGGGGACAGTGAAAGGGGGTGGAGGCTGGTAGGGAGGGGCATTGGGATCCTCATCCCTCAGAGCTGTGTACTCCCCCAGAAGGTCCTGGTTCAGGGGGGTGGTCTCTGGACTGGTCATGTTGGGGTACTCAGGCGGGGGCAGTGGGGGTTTCTCCTCCTGCAGGATGAGGGGCATGGAGGAGGACGGAGGGGGCTTGGAGTCGTCAAGCTCGTCTGCGAAAATGATGGGTACCCCCTTCTTGATGAAGGTAGCCTGGTCCTCGATGGTCAGCTTTCCTTTGCGCTTTTTACGGTAGCAGATCATGGCGATGATGCCGGCGATCAGCAAGATGGCCGCCACCACTACCGCAGGGATGACCGTGTGAAGGTAGACGTCGTCCGTGCTCTGGCGTCCGGCGCCGAGCGCCGGGGTGACGGCCGGGGGTAAAGGAATGGTGATTTCACTCGGCGGCACGAACATGTAGTTCCGGCAGGCGGCTGTCCCTTTGACCTTGATGTCGATGGGTTTGAATTCAGGCTCCATGGTGGAGATGAATGTCTGGGAGGGCCTTCCCTGGGCGTTAGAGATCCTCCTGGACATGGTCTGGATCTTCTCCTTGGGACAGGGGTTCTGCTGGAGGCTGTTGTTGGTCCACTCCACCATGATGGATCCCTTGGTGATGTTTCTCAGGGTGACCGTGCTGCTGTTGCGGTCCCCGAACGAGTACGCCAGTTTCTTGATTAGCAAAATCTTCTTGTGGATGTCGTTGGTCACCTGGTGAGGTTCCCCGTGGAAGCGAGCCTGGAACAAGACCGGGGACTTATCGTTGGGAGCCCAGCGGTTCACACGGACCTCAAAGGCATCGATTGCATTCAGACCGCCCTTATCGGTGGCCTGCATGAAGTACTCGTGCTTCCCGATGTGGTTCGAGTCAGGTAGACCATACAGCAGCTGACTTGTGCTATTAAACTGTATCCAGGAATCATCTCCGACCACTTCGTTGTGGTTCATCCTCAATGTCAACCTCAACTTGTCTGTCGTACCGTCCTCCTTGTCAAAGAAAGTATCGGATGGGATTTTCACTTCAAAATATGTGCCCACGAAGGCATTGACCTGATCAATGGGGTTGCGGAGATCTGGTTTCTCGTTTCTTGGGTCAGGCACGATGGACGATGGGGTAGTGCGCCTGGCTGGTTTGGCTGTGGTGGTCTTGGGCTCCCTTGGCATCGGAGTGGTCTTCGGTCTCTTTGGTTTCTTGGTTGGCTTTCTGGTGGCGACTGTGGTGGGTGGAGGGAGTGTCGGAGTGGATTCCACAACAGTATGCCTGGTCATGGTGGGTTCAATGGAGATGGTACTAGTGGACTCCATCACTCTGGTTGGCAGGGGTGCACCCTGAGTGGGAGTGTGGGCATATGAGTCTCTGACACGGATCGTGGGCTTCATGGGCAAGGGCACAGGCCCTCTCATGGGTGGGGCAGAGCTGTCTGTGGGGGCAGCAATGGCAGGTGACGACAGGGTGGGTACAATGCGAACGGGGGGCTCGACGACAGACGTTGGGGGAAGCAGAGCTAGAACAGGAGTAGGGGTATTGTTGAGCTGGCGCCTCACCCGTTTTGGGATATGAGGCTTCTTGTTGGCGATGTGCCAACCGACGACCGGATATCCCAACTGAGCCGACATAGTGCCCGCTTTAGCCGGCGCCTGGACGCTACTAATATTAGGGACGTTACTCTGGTCTAGGGAACAGCCCAGCTTCCAGGATAACAGGGCTCCGTTTTCAACCACCTTTTTGGCATTTCCTGGTCCGGCCATGAAGGCGGACATATCGAACAATCTGTTGTTGACCACGGGAAGTATCTTCATGTGCTGGAGCGCCACGCCAGAGAACTTCTTCATCTTGCCCAGCAGCTCCACCCTCTGTCTGGGGCTCATCTTGGTCAGGTCGGCATCCAGAATCACTGTGAGCACCGTCACCGGCTCCTCGTTGCCACAGACGAATGGCTCTACCTCGTTGTTGGAGTTGTTGGACGCTGACTGGATGGCTACCTGGATTGGGTCAGTGTCAGCGTGTTCCTCTGGGTGCACCTCGATGGAGAAGATATCCTGGCTGCCATTGGATGCGGAGACGGAGATATAGTGGACACCCTTGTCCTCACCCAGTGGTAGACCCTGTAGGACGTTTCTCTCCCAGTCCCAGTGCAGCCATGTTGGTAACGTCTCCTTGCCTGACTCAGTTATCTGGGGAAAAAAAATAAAAATAAAGAGTTGATAAGTCTTTTTTGATTCAATTAATAATTTAAGATAAAATACAAGAAAACAACATGAAAAATAAAAATAATAAGTTTATGCACAAAATTTGCAACTTCTGTTCTACTCACAGAATTGACTGTTTTCTTGATTGTGTAACTAGTTTATAAATCATTCAAGATGAACTATGCATAAATCACTCTGCCATATCCTGGTTGCAAAAATTCGAATAATTTGCCTTTATTTCCGTTTATGTGACAAAACAAGCAAGTATAGTGTAGAGAACCATTGTATCATTTAAAACACTTAAATATATTTTCCATAACCAAAAATATTGTATTTTCAGTTGTTTGGAGCTGGTGTAAAAAAAACGAAAGTAAAAGACAAAACATTTAACTTAAGAATGGGAAGCATAGAAGTAACACATAGAACAGATCAACCGCTTCTTAGACTTGCTTTCAATGAGAAGATCTATCTACAGATCTATAACTCACATTTCTATGCGAATTTGGTCAATTGCTCCCAAAAGTTACATATTGCAGCCATTAATAACAGAGAAGAAAATAACAGGAGGTCTTGTTGTTGTTTTATCTTTTGGGTTTATAAATAATAGGAGATGTTATTGTTGTGAGAAGCTGCTACTGAGAAGCTGCTACTGGTGATTTTCTAGACTAGTGCAAAACTAAGTTTCTCTATAAGGTTAAAAGGTGAAATATAGTGAACAATTCACAAGATACAATTAATTTTAAAGTACATCTAGCAGCTGGAGAGCACCTTTACTTGCAGATCTATACATTTACTTGATCATGTGTAAATTATGTGTCCGTATTCGAACATGGGTAGGATGGTCATCTGAATCAGGGTAAGTTTGGCAGCTGGGGTGAAAGATGAGCGATTATGATAGAGGAAACCAAGTCAGGATGTAACCTTAGTTTGCAGCTTTGATATGTGTGAGAGAAGGACAGTGTACCGTCTAGCCATACTCCCAAGTACTTGTATGAGGTGAGTACCTCAAGCTCTAAACCCTCAGATTTAGTAATCACAATGGTGGGGGAGAGGGGCATTCCTCTTACCAAACCAAACCATAACCTTTGTTTTGGAGGTTTTCAGAACAAGGTTAAGGGCAGAGAAAGCTTGTTGGACCCTAAGAAAGATTTGTAGTAGAGCGTTTAACACACAATCCGGGGAAGGGCCAGCTGAGTATAAGACTGTATAATCTGTATACTGCCTGAGCTATGTTGCTGTAAATTGAGAAGAGTTTTGGGGCCTAGGATCGAGCCTTGGGGTACTCCCTTGGTGACAGGCAGCGTCTGAGACAGCAGCTGTTCTGACTTTATACACTGCACTCTGAGAGAGGTAATTAGCAAACCAGGCCAAAGACCGCTCAGAGACACCAATAACAGTTAAGATCAGCTTGACCTCCCCTTTAAATAAAGGACGCACCGTGGCTGCCTTCCAAGCAATGGGAACCTCCCCAGAAAGGACAGACAGGTTAAAAAGGTCAGAGATAGGCTTGGCAATGATAAGGGATGCAGCCTAAAAAGAAGAAAGGGTCTAAACCATCTGACCCAGATGTTTCTTTTGTGGTCAAGTTTAAGCAGCTCCTTTGGGACCTCAGACTGCAGAAAGAAACGTTGTAGCGGGGCAGGTTAAAAAGAGGGAGGAGCATCAGGGCTAGTTGCATTAGAAGGGGTGGGAGATGAGGAAATGTTGGACGCATGGATGAGTCAAAGAGGAATCCTGACTTAATGAAGTGGTGATTAAAGAGCTCAGCCATGTGCTTCTTGTCAGTAACAACCACATCATCAACATTAAGGGACATGGGCAGGAGAAGGGTTTTTTCTCTAGGTCTTTAACACATTTCCAGAACTTCCTGGGTTAGACACACAGACAGAGAACTGCTCCTTAAAGTAACTAACTTTGGCCGGATAGCCTGAGTGCACTTAATTCTCATTTGCCTGAACGAGAGCCAGCCAGCCTGAGTATGCGTGTATGCGTGTGACGATATTTAGAAAAATGAAATTCGAGGTGGAGTAACTCTGCCAGATCACGGTCGAACCAGGGGCTGAACCTGTTTGAAATTCTAATTTTCTTTATGGGGGCGTGTTTGTTAACAATACCACAGAAACGATTAAAAAAAGAAGGTCCAAGCGTCTTTGACAGAGGGGATCAACTTTACAGAGGCCAGGTCATGAAGGAAGGCTTGCTCATTAAAGCTTTTTTAGCAAGAGTCTATGACAAATCAGGACAGGTCGTTTCACTGAGCAGCCATTACGAACATAGTGATCACTGTTTTACAGCTTAAAATTATTACAGAAAACACCAGACTGATACCTATCAGGATTATTTGTGATGATAACATCAAGGAGAGTAGCCTTTTCTGGGTGTTTGGAGTCATATCTTGTGGGATTGGTATTAATCTGTGAAAGATTTAGGGAGTCCCATTGTTTTAGGACTTGGTCAGGTGGTTTAAGCATGTCCCAGTTTAGGTCACCTAGCAGGACAAATTCAGAGTGTAAGGGGCCAGGAGAGAGCTTATGGCAGGTCGGGTACAGTCTGGTGCTGATGATGAATGACAAAATCCAGCAACAGTCAAAAAATAGTTATTTGGAAAGTTTAATGCTTAAAACTAGCAAATCAAATTGTTTGGGGACAGACTTGGTGGAGACAACTGAGCACTGAAGGTGATCTTTGGTAAAGATTGCCACTCCACCACCTTTGGAAGATCTGTCTTGCCGAAAAAGGTTATAACCAGAAAGGTTAACAGTGTTCAAAACAATCTTCCTTAACCAGTCTCAGTAATGACCAACACATCTGGATTGGCGCTGTGAAACCACACTTTCAATTAGGTAATAAGCTTCTAGTGTTAACGTGCAGAAAACACAGGCTTTTATGAGAGCAGAAATCAGTGAAGCAGATATCAGAGCACAAGTCAGAATTGGGGCTAGCAACAGTAGGTGGGCCAGGGTGTGCATGCACATTTCCACATACCATCAACAGTAATATAATCAAGGCACGGGGGAGGACAGGGAGAGCTCCGCAGTCCTGATTTCAAATCATATAAAATTGTATTGGTCACATGCGCCAGATACAACAGGTGGTTACAGTGAAATGCTTACTAATGACATTTGAATCAAATCAAATCGAAGGTATTTATATAGCCGTTCTTACATCAGCTGATATCTCAAAGTGCTGTACAGAAACCCAGCCTAAAACCCCAAACAGCAAGCAATGTGCAATAGATGACAACAATATCGTATTATAGAGCAATTTAATCAGGTAACATGAATATAAAGCCGTCCAGAGGTGGGTAGAATAGGACGGGAGGCCAACAGCCCGTGTAACTAATAGAGAGTCAGAGTCCCGAGTGTGGGAACAAACATAGTCTGTCCCATGGTTGGGTAAACAAGAACGTTCATAGTCAACAAAGCACATAGGAGTCGTGGGATAAATAGCATTAAGCATTAATATATAACGACTTGGGGTTAGCCATTGTAAGTTCAGAGTAACTCGCACCAACAGCGTGTGTGCAAGAGGTGAGTGAAACCTCGGGAAAGAGGGGGGAGTGTGGCGGGGGTACCTGTACCAAACAGGGGGAGACAACCAGGGCAGACGGTGAACAGATCGCCAGCTGGAATCCAAGCAGCAGTGCAGCAGGCAACGGGAGTAGGTGTCACACAAACTGCAGAGAAGCTTTTTTTCAGGAGGAAGATTCCTTGTAGAAAATCCCAGCTAGCTAGCTAACGTAGCTAGCAAGTCTCTGTCCACCCTGTCTTTCAACGTGGAAAAGGAGGTCGTTAGCTAGCTATATCTCTGTCCACCCTGTCTTTCAACGTGGAAAAGCAGGTCGTTAGCTAGCTATATCTCTGTCCACCCTGTCTTTCAACGTGGAAAAGGAGGTCGTTAGCTAGCTATATCTCTGTCCACCCTGTCTTTTAACGTGGAAAAGTAGGTCGTTAGCTTGCTATAACTCTGTCCACCCTGTCTTTCAACGTGGAAAAGGAGGTCGTTAGCTAGCTATATCTCTGTCCACCCTGTCTTTCAACGTGGAAAAGGAGGTCGTTAGCTAGCTATATCTCTGTCCACCCTGTCTTTCAACGTGGAAAAGGAGGTCGTTAGCTAGCTATATCTCTGTCCACCCTGTCTTTCAACGTGGAAAAGGAGGTCGTTAGCTAGCTATATCTCTGTCCACCCTGTCTTTCAACGTGGAAAAGCAGGTCGTTAGCTAGCTATATCTCTGTCCACCCTGTCTTTCAACGTGGAAAAGGAGGTTGTTAGCTAGCTATATCTCTGTCCACCCTGTCTTTCAACGTGGAAAATGAGGTCGTTAGCTAGCTATATCTCTGTCCACCCTGTCTTTCAACGTGGAAAATGAGGTCGTTAGCTAGCTATATCTCTGTCCACCCTGTCTTTCAATGTGGAAAAGGAGGTCGTTAGCTAGCTATATCTCTGTCCAGCCTGTCTTTCAACGTGGAAAAGTAGGGTCGTTAGCTAGCTATATCTCTTTAGTTTCGGCGGATGGTCCTTTACGACATTCAAACAAAATTGTCCTGTGGCTGTTGTAATTTGGAGATGGCGAGGAGGATATCTTCTGATGCGATCAAAGCAACAATATCGTTTCTTCTTGAGGTAATTTACAGTTGAAGTATCCTGGCTGTATATCTGATTTCAAAATAGAGATGAATCCAGGGGGTACTGTGTTGTAATGACCTCTGCACAGAGGGAGGGGGCTTCAACGGCCTCTGCACAGAGGGAGGGGGCTTCAACGGCCTCTGCACAGAGGGAGGGGGCTTCAACGGCCTATGAATTTGGGTGTGGGAGAGGCTGGAAAACTCTGCTGCCATTGTTGGGCTCAAGGGCTTTGACACCTCTCACTTCACACTTCAGTGCTAATTGAAGTTGCAGCTGGATCTGTTCAGTCCTAGCAAACTTGGTAGCCTTAACTTAGCATTCCGTCCCAATAAAGGACAATATAACATTGTAATTAATTTTTCTTCTTGGCATTAAAAATAGCTTCAGACTAAACATTACTCTCTCAGTTCCAGGTTGGATGATGTTTTCACGTTTCTTGTTCTTCTTTTGCTGGTTGTTGGTTTGCCCAGAGCATTTGCTGTATAGACCTTGGAAATAAGAATCTTGGTAGTAGGAATCCTTCCAGGTAATTTTGTCCGAAATCAGGTTGTAGGTTGGAGGTTTGATTTGGAGTGAAGGTTATGTTGTGGAGGGTAGTATCCTGTATATGTCCTGGTTACATAGTGTTGTAGAGGGTAGTATCCTGTATATGTCCTGGTGACATAGTGAAGGTTATGTTGTGGAGGGTAGTATCCTGTATATGTCCTGGTGACATAGTGTTGTGGATGGTAGTATCCTGTATATGTCCTGGTGACATAGAGTTATAGAGGGTAGTATCCTGTATATGTCCTGGTGACATAGTGTTGTGGAGGGTAGTATCCTGTATATGTCCTGGTGACATAGTGTTATAGAGGGTAGTATCCTGTATATGTCCTGGTGACATAGTGTTGTAGAGGGTAGTATCCTGTATATGTCCTGGTGACATAGTGTTGTAGAGGGTAGTATCCTGTATATGTCCTGGTGACATAGTGAAGGTTATGTTGTGGAGGGTAGTATCCTGTGTATACAGTTGAAGTCGGGAGTTTACATACACCTTAGCCAAATACATTTAAACTCAAGTTTTTCACAATTCCTGACATTTAATCCCATTAAATATTCCATGTTTTAGGACAGTTAGGATCACCACTTTATTTTAAGATTGTGAAATGTCAGAATAATAGTAGAGAGAGTGATTTATTTCATTTTGAATTTCTTTCATCACATTCCCAGTGGGTCAGTTTCCATACACTCAATTAGTATTTGGTAGCATTACCTTTAAATGGTTTAACTTGGGTCAAATGTTTCAGGTAGCCTTCCACAAGCTTCCCACAATAGGTTGGTTGAACTTTGGCTCATTCCTCCTGACAGAGCTGGTGTAACTGAGTCAGGTTTGTAGGCCTCCTTGCTCGCACACACTTTATCAGTTCTGCCCACAAACTTTCTATAGGATTGAGGTTAGGGCTTTGTGATGGCCACTCCAATACCTTGACTGTGTGAAAAACACGTTTTAATGACTCCAACCTAAGTGTACGTAAATTTCCGACTTCAATTGTACGTCCTGGTGACATAGTGAAGGTTATGTTGTGGAGGGTAGTATCCTGTATATGTCCTGGTGACATAGTGTTGTAGAGGGTAGTATCCTGTATATGTCCTGGTGACATAGTGTTGTAGAGGGTAGTATCCTGTATATGTCCTGGTGACATAGTGTTGTGGAGGGTAGAATCCTGTATATGTCCTTGCGGAGAACATTGAATCTATATTTTTGTAAAAACATGCTGAAAGAGGTGGGTGGCCATCTGCAAGGGGTTTTACATTTAATCCTGAGGTGCTGACCTGTTGCACCCTTGACAACCACTGTGATGATTATTATTTGACCCTGCTGGTCATCTATGAACATTTGAACATCTTGGCCATGTTCTGTTATAATCTCCTGCTGGTCATCTATGAACATTTGAACATCTTGGCCATGTTCTGTTATAATCTCCTGCTGGTCATCTATGAACATTTGAACATCTTGGCCATGTTCTGTTATAATCTCCTGCTGGTCATCTATGAACATTTGAACATCTTGGCCATGTTCTGTTATAATCTCCTGCTGGTCATCTATGAACATTTGAACATCTTGGCCATGTTCTGTTATAATCTCCACCCGGCACAGCCAGAAGAGGACTGGCCACCCCTTATAGCCTGGTTCCTCTCTAGGTTTCTTCCTAGGTTTTGGCTTTTCTAGGGAATTTTTCCAAGCCACCGTGCTTCTACACCTGCATTGCTTGCTGTTTTGCGTTTTAGGCTGGGTTTCTGTACAGTACTTTGTGACATCAGTTGATTTCTACAAAATGTGGTTTCTTCAACATGGGGTTTCTTCAACATGGGATTTCTTCAACATGGGGTTTCTTACATCTTTTTTAGCATGGTCTAATACAGTTAACATAATAACTTAAAACATTCCAAGGGGATTGACATTCAAATACATCCCAAGGGGATTGACATTCAAATACATTCCAAGGGGATTGACATTCAAATACATCCCAAGGGGATTGACATTCAAATACATCCCATAAAACAACCACTAACGCGTCCTCTGCTTCTCAACCAGTTAATGTTGCGGCTGATAAATCGTACAGTTGATAAATGATGTAGATACCGGCGATCCCTAGATGGATCATTAATGGTCTAACCAATACACAGCCAGCACCAGGGGAAGACAGGAAACAGCATATGGGCTTTTAGAATCACACACACCACACACACACACACACACACACACACACACACACACACTTGCATGTAGGCCAGTACGTTGGGACACTCAGACAGACAGACATGTACGTACGTACGTAGCCACACGCGCAGGAGGTGGACACACACACACACACACACACACACACACACACACATCTTCTCATTAATGCTCCTACACCTCCTACCGCTGCATCAGAGCAGATGTGGCTATTTTGGAGAGAAACTTTAATAACTATGATGATGGGTAATGTGGTGATGTATCAAAAAAGCTTCTGGGTGCCATCACCCGAAGATGATGAGATGATGTGTGTGTGTGTGTGTGTGTCCGCGTGTGTATGCGTGTGTGCGTGCGTGTGCGTGTATGTGTGTTTATGCGCGTGTGTGTGTCTGCGTGTGTGTGTGTGATGAGTACACAGCAGTAGGTAGCTGCTCTGCCCCCTTTCTCCCCACTTTAGTAGTGAAGTTAATTAAACCAGGGGGTTGTTAATCTCATCAAAAGACACTAACTCTCCTTTCCCAAATGGCACCTTATTCCCTATGTAGTGCACTACTTTTGACCAGAGAAATAGAAGATAGGCTGCCATTTGTGATGCGTTCACTTCCGGTGTGATGAACACTGTTCTGATTTTTGCTCATAGCCCCCAAACCCAGCGTGACATTCAGCATCTTTGACTATCAGCGTCTCTGACTATCAGCGTCTCTGACTATCAGCGTCTCTGACTATCAGCGTCTCTGACTATCAGCACTATCAGCGTCTCTGACTATCAGCGTCTCTGACTATCAGCACTATCAGCGTCTCTGACTATTAGCGTCTCTGACTATCAGCGTCTCTGGCTATCAGCACTATCAGCGTCTCTGACTATCAGCGTCTCTGACTATCAGCGTCTCTGACTATCAGCACTATCAGCGTCTCTGACTATCAGCGTCTCTGGCTATCAGCGTCTCTGACTATAAGCGTCTCTGACTATCAGCGTCTCTGACTATCAGCGTCTCTGGCTATCAGCGTCTCTGACTATCAGCGTCTCTGACTATCAGCACAATCAGCGTCTCTGACTATCAGCGTCTCTGACTATCAGCGTCTCTGACTATCAGCACTATCAGCGTCTCTGAATATCAGCGTCCCTGACTATCAGCATCTCTGACTATCAGCGTCTCTGACTATCAGCGTCTCTGACTATCAGCACAATCAGCGTCTCTGACTATCAGCACAATCAGCGTCTCTGACTATCAGCGTCGCTGACTATCAGCGTCTCTGACTATCAGCGTCTCTGTCTATCAGCGTCTCTGAGTATCAGCGTCTCTGACTATCAGCACTATCAGCGTCTCTGACTATCAGCGTCTCTGACTATCAGCGTCTCTGACTATCAGCACTATCAGCGTCTCTGACTATCAGCGTCTCTGACTATCAGCGTCTCTGTCTATCAGCGTCTCTGACTATCAGCGTCTCTGACTATCAGCGTCTCTGTCTATCAGCGTCTCTGACTATCAGCGTCTCTGTCTATCAGCGTCTCTGACTATCAGCGTCTCTGACTATCAGCGTCTCTGTTTATCAGCGTCTCTGACTATCAGCGTCTGTGACTATCAGCGTCTCTGTCTATCAGCGTCTCTGAGTATCAGCGTCTCTGACTATCAGCACTATCAGCGTCTCTGACTATCAGCGTCTCTGACTATCAGCGTCTCTGACTATCAGCGTCCCTGACTATCAGCGTCTCTGACTATCAGCGTCTCTGACTATCAGCGTCCCTGACTATCAGCGTCTCTGACTATCAGCGTTCCTGACTATCAGCGTCTCTGACTATCAGCGTCTCTGACTATCAGCGTCTCTGACTATCAGCACTATCAGCGTCTCTGACTATCAGCGTCTCTGACTATCAGCGTCTCTGTCTATCAGCGTCTCTGACTATCAGCACAATCAGCGTCTCTGACTATCAGCGTCTCTGACTATCAGCGTCTCTGACTATCAGCACTATCAGCGTCTCTGTCTATCAGCGTCTCTGACTATCAGCGTCTCTGACTATCAGCACTATCAGCGTCTCTGACTATCAGCGTCGCTGTCTATCAGCGTCTCTGACTATCAGCGTATCTGACTATCAGCGTCGCTGTCTATCAGCGTCTCTGACTATCAGTGTCTCTGACTATCAGCGTCTCTGACTATCAGCTTCTCTGACTACCAGCGTCTCTGACTATCATCACTATCAGCGTCTCTGACTATCAGCGTCTCTGACTATCAGCGTCTCTGACTATCAGCACAATCAGCGTCTCTGACTACCAGCGTCTCTGTCTATCAGCGTCTCTGACTACCAGCGTCTCTGTCTATCAGCGTCTCTGACTATCAGCGTCTCTGTCTATCAGCGTCTCTGACTATCAGCGTCTCTGACTATCAGCGTCTCTGACTATCAGCTTCTCTGACTATCAGCGTCTCCGACTATCAGCGTCTCTGACTATCAGCGTCTCTGACTATCAGCACTATCAGCGTCTCTGACTATCAGCGTCCCTGACTATCAGCGTCTCTGACTATCAGCGTCTCTGACTATCAGCGTCTCTGACTATCAGCACTATCAGCGTCTCTGACTCTCAGCACTATCAGCGTCTACACACTGCATGAGGAGAAAAGAGATCTATGATGTGATGGAGAAGTAGAGGGAGGAACGAAGGGATGAGAAATTACAAGATGAGTGAGTGGTGTAGAATCAACAACTAAAGTATGGAAGACATTCTGTACTGTTTACATTAATGACATGCTCTGCCCTAGATCTAGGCCTATGTACACCACCGTTAAACTAACCATGTCCTCATTTTGACATACAGTATCAGCCTAGAGTTGGAGGAGAGGAGGTGGAGGAGGGAAAGGAGGAGGAGATCAGGAGGGAAAGGGGGAGGAGACATGGATGAGGAGGAGGAAGAGGAGGATAGGTTGATGAGAGGTAGAGGAGAAGATGAGGAGGAAGAGAGGAGCGTGAGGAGAGGTGGAGGAGATGAGGGGGAGGAGAGACTGTTAGGGTGGGTAGCTCGGCAGACCGTTAGGGTTGGTAGCTAGACAGACCGTTAGGGTTGGTAGCTAGGCAGACAGTTAGGGTTGGTAGCTAGGCAGACAGTTAGGGTTGGTAGCTAGGCAGACCGTTAGGGTTGGTAGCTAGACAGACCGTTAGGGTTGGTAGCTAGGCAGACCGTTAGGGTTGGTAGCTAGGCAGACAGTTAGGGTGGGTAGCTAGGCAGACAGTTAGGGTTGGTAGCTAGACAGACAGTTAGGGTTGGTAGCTAGGCAGACCGTTAGGGTTGGTAGCTAGACAGACAGTTAGGGTTGGTAGCTAGGAAACCGTTAGGGTGGGTAGCTAGACAGACAGTTAGGGTGGGTAGCTAGACAGACAGTTAGGGTGGGTAGCTAGGCAGACAGTTAGGGTTGGTAGCTAGGCAGACAGTTAGGGTTGGTAGCTAGCAAACCGTTAGGGTGGGTAGCTAGACAGACAGTTAGGGTGGGTAGCTAGACAGACAGTTAGGGTGGGTAGCTAGACAGACAGTTAGGGTTGGTAGCTAGGAAACCGTTAGGGTGGGTAGCTAGACAGACAGGGTAGCTAGACAGACAGTTAGGGGGTGGGTAGCAGTTAGGCAGACCGTTAGGGTGGGTAGCTAGACAGACAGTTAGGGTGGGTAGCTAGGCAGACCGTTAGGGTGGGTAGCTAGACAGACCGTTAGGGTGGGTAGCTAGGCAGACCGTTAGGGTTGGTAGCTAGGCAGACCGTTAGGGTTGGTAGCTAGACAGACCGTTAGGGTGGGTAGCTAGACAGACAGTTAGGGTTGGTAGCTAGACAGACAGTTAGGGTTGGTAGCTAGGCAGACCGTTAGGGTGGGTAGCTAGGAAAACCGTCAGATGTTTATGAGAGACTGGTCTCCAAATCCAGCCCATTTTCAAACTGTTAAAACATTTATATATATCACTCTATTCTATTGCTGTTCAGCACTAGAGCAATAGTATTATACCCCAGAGCACAGTCCTAGAATACACCCTTCCTTGTTTTAGTTTCCACTGTCAAACACACTGTGGATAACGGAAAAATATGATATCTATGTTGTGTGTCTGGGAAAAGACTGATAGAATGCAATTCTATGGCAGCACATGTGAGGGAGGGAGAGCATTAACAGTAGACTCGTACATTTCCTCAGTGAAAACAATATTTATGGCAAATGTCAAATCAGCTACTTCTACCTATTTTTTTAGGGGGAAGATCAGCTTTAATATTGCAGATAGATTGTGGCTTCCATCAGTTAATAATTTCCAATCCCCCATATTTTACATGAAAAAATAAATAAATAATATATATATATATATATATATTTTTTAAATTGATATAATTGTCTTTATTATGTTCCCCTAACCCTACCACCCCTCCCCTAACCCGACCACCCCTCCCCTACCACCCCTCCCCTAACCCTGCCACCCCTCCCCTAACACTGCCACCCCTCCCTAACCCTGCCACCCCTCCCCTAACCCTACAACCCCTCCCTAACCCTACCACCCATCCCCTAACCCTACCACCCCTCCCTAACCCTACCACCCATCCCCTAACCCTACCACCCCTCCCCTAACCCTACCACCCCTCCCTAACCCTACCACCCCTCCCCTAACCCTGCCACTCCTCCCTAACACTGCCACCCCTCCCCTAACCCTACCACCCATCCCCTAACCCTACCACCCCTCCCCTAACCCTACCACCCCTCCCTAACCCTGCCACCCCTCCCTAACCCTACCACCCCTCCCCTAACCCTACCACCCCTCCCCTAACCCTGCCACCCCTCCCCTAACCCTGCCACCCCTCCCTAACACTGCCACCCCTCCCCTAACCCTAACACCCCTCCCCTAATTGCAGTAAACTAATGGACAACAACACTTAGGCTTCTACTTCCAGCTTATTCATACTATATACATTTTACAGACACAGTATATTTTACATTAGTTATCTTTTTGCTCGTTATTAGTCCCACCTTTCAGCTCCAACGAAACCCCTCGCTTCTATCTCTGAACACAATCCACTTTTGTGGATTTCTATTTGCCATATATTTTTCAACTGTGCTGTGATGTTTCACAAAAGTTCTGAACCTAGGTGCGCGTTTCTTTTTCTTCTAAAGTGTACTGTTAGGTACCTAACGTTAGCTGGCTGGGTCGCTAGCTAACGTTATGTGTATGATCTTATTCTTCGTATCTCCGACACATTTTGCTTGACTAGGTACAGCCATAGAACCTGGTTGGTTAGCTACCTGCAGATTCATGCAGGGTAGTAAAGTTATGAGTTGTGATTATTGTCCATTGTCTTAACAAAAGACTCCACTCTAATTTTGACAAAGTATTTTCATTTCAAGTGTACTGTTAGCTAGCTAGCGTTAGCTAACTAACGCTACGTCATGCGTTGGGTTTCATTGTTTACCTAGCTAGCTAGCTACATTTCTTAACAAAAAAGCCTGTCTTAGTCTGCCAGAGCACAGAATAACTGATGCATTTTTGAAAGCTTGTTGAATATGTCCGGTGTCAGTAAAACGTCGACAACATCAGCATAATTCAGTTGTTTGCCAGTAGCACAGTTACAGTCGCCAACGCTCTGGATAACACGCAAACAGCCTAACAAGCTCTGCTAGGGAAAGTTAAACGGTCAGAATTAGGGTGTTCGCTCATTATGTGTCTGGAAGTAGCTAGCCATTGATAGCCAGTTTGCTTGGGTGCTTGACTGTAGTTCCAGAAAATGATGTCATGGCTTTAGAAGCTTCTGATAGAGAGGTCAGATAGTTGTGAGGTCAGAGCTTTCAGAACAACTCTACTGATTGGCCAGAGCGTCCACTGTGCGCTCTGAACGCGAAACCACAGGTAGGCTGAGTAATGATCAGTGAGCTGTTCTCTCTCTCTCTCTCTCTCTCTCTCTCTCGCTCTCTCTCTTAGATGTCTGAAAGTAGCTGGCTAGTTAGTACGGAACGGTTGTATCAACCCTTAAAGAAATGGGTGGGGCTAAGGCTTAAGAGGGTGTGAACAATGCTGAATGGGTGTAGACAAAGAAGACATCTCCAATAGCAGTACCAAAACATTGAAACACAGTTTCCTCAAAAGTGATTTTACAAGTTGATCAACTTTCAAAGCATAATTACTTTACCATTGTTTCCTCAACTGTTGTAGCTCTGAGTCTCTACTTTTATCCAATGTAAAAAACAGAAATTCAAATGACCGAAGAGTCACATATACGGTATATCAACGAATTGGCGTAGGCATTGGCGTAGGCATTGGCGTAGGCATTGGCGTAGGCATTGGCGTAGGCATTGGCGTAGGAATTGGCGTAGGCATTGGCGTAGGCATTGGCGTAGAATTTGAAGTCAAATGTCTACCGTTTGCTGACGATCTGGTATTTCTTTCCCCAACCAATGAAGGCCTACAGCAGCACCTAGATCTTATGCACAGATTCTGCCAGACCTGGACCCTGACAGTAAATCTCAGTAAGACAAAAGTAATGGTGTTCCAAAAAAGGTCCAGTCGCCAGGACCACAAATATAAATTCCATCTAGACACCTTTGCCCTAGAGCACACACAAAACTATACATACCTTGGCCTAAACATCAGCGCCACAGGTAACTTCCACAAAGCTGTGAACGATCTGAGAGAAAAGGCAAGAAGGACCTTCTATGCCATCAAAGGAACATGAAATTCGACAAACCAATTAGGATCTGTCTAAAAAATACATTAAAAAGTTATAAATCTCATTGCCATTTACGGTCATGAGCTCTGGGGTCCGCTCACCAACAATAATTCACAAAATGGGACAAACAACAAATTGAGACTCTGCATGCAGTGTACAATGTAAAACACCAAATAATGCATGCAGAGCAGAATGAGGCCGATATCCGCTAATGATCAAAATCCAGAAAAGAGCCATTAAATTCCACAACCACCTAAAAGGAAGCGATTCCCAAACCTTCCATAACAAAGCCATCAACTACAGAGAGATGAACCTGGAGAAAAGTCCCCTAAGCAAGCTGGTCCTGGGGCTCTGTTCACAAACACGAACACACCCCACAGAGCCCCAGGACAGCAACACAATTAGCCCCAACCAAATCATGAGAAAACAAAAAGATAATTCCTTGACACATTGGAAAGAATTAACAAAAAAGCAGAGCAAACTAGAATGCTATTTGGCCCTAAACAGAGAGTACACAGTGGCAGAATACCTGACCACTGTGACTGACCCAAAGCTTTGACTATGTAAAGACTCAGTGAGCATAGCCTTGCTTTTGAGATAGACCGCCGTAGGCAGACATGGCTCTCGGGAGAAGACAGGCTATGTGAACACTGCCCACAAAATTAGGTGGAAACTGAGCTGCACTTCTTAACCTCCTGCCAAATGTATGACCAAGTTAGAGACACATATTTCCTTCAGAATTTGAAAACAAATCCAATTTTGATAAATTCCTGTAGCTACTGGGTGAAATACCACAGGGTGCTATGACAGAAAAGGTCAACAAGTGAAGAACAAACACCATTGTAAATACAACCTATATTAATGTTTATTTATTTTCCCTTTTGTACTTTAACTATTTGCCCATCATTATACAACTGTATATAGACATAATATGACATTAAACATGTCTTATTCTTTTGGAACTTCTGTGAGTGTAATATTTACTGTTCATTTTATTGTTTATTTCACTTTTGTTTATTATCTATTTCACTTGTTTTGGCAATGTAAACATATGTTTCCCATGCCAATAAAGCACTTTGAATTGAAAGAGAGAGAGAGAGAGAGAGAGAGAGAGAGAGAAAGAGAGAGAGAGAGAGAGAGAGAGAGAGAGAGAGAGAGAGAGAGAGAGAGAGAGAGAGTTCAGTTCCCTAGTTTCCTCTCACTCAGGTAACCTCTAAGGATGAGTCACAAACTTCCTATAGGCACATGGCACCCTATTCCCTATAGGGCCCTGGTCAAATGTAGCGCATTATGTAGGGGATAGGGTGGAATTTGGGATGGAGAAGACCTGAGGTGACCCTCAACCCAGGAGGCACCAAGCTGTTCTGAACAGAGTAGTCATGAAGCCTTTTCTAAAAGGAACAAGCCACAACAACATTTGCTTGCAGTTACCATAATGAATAGTTATTAAGAAGGCGAACGAAGATGAGAGAGAAAGGAGGAGGAGGAGATGGAGGAGAGGGAGGAGGATGAGGAGAAGGAAGAGGAGGAGGAGGAAGAGGAGAGAGAAAGGAGGAGATGGACAAGGGAGAAAAGCTACAGAGGCTTGCATGTTGTAGAATAACACACACACACACACACACACACACAGAGAGAGAGAGTATTAGTGGGTTGTTAGTGGTCTCTGTTTTTGGCCGTATCACTGGGTAAGTCCCAAATGCACTCTATCCCATGTTTAGTGCTACTACTTTTGCCCATGGCTCATAGGGCTCTGGTCTAAAGTAGTGTCCTATATGTATAGGGAATTAAGTGTCATTTGAGATCAGTGTAAAATTAAATGTGTAAACTCAACTCCACTTCTGCCAGGGTTCACAGACTAACGCAGTTTTAGGAATGACTTAGTCAACAGATACATACAGTGCCTTGCGAAAGTATTCGGCCCCCTTGAACTTTGCGACCTTTTGCCACATTTCTCGCTTCAAACATAAAGATATAAAACTGTATTTTTGTGAAGAATCAACAACAAGTGGGACACAATCATCAAATGGAATGACATTTATTGGATATTTCAAACTTTTTTAACAAATCAAAAACTGAAAAATTGGGCGTGCAAGAGTGTGAAGAGACAGGCACTGTATTTCAGTTGGGGGCAGTTACATTTACATTTAAGTCATTTAGCAGACGCTCTTATCCAGAGCGACTTACAAATTGGTGCGTTCACCTTATGACATCCAGTGGAACAGCCACTTTACAATAGTGCATCTAAATCTTTTAAGGGGGGGGGGGTGAGAAGGATTACTTTATCCTATCCTAGGTATTCCTTAAAGAGGTGGGGTTTCAGGTGTCTCCGGAAGGTGGTGATTGACTCCGCTGTCCTGGCGTCGTGAGGGAGTTTGTTCCACCATTGGGGGGCAAGAGCAGCGAACAGTTTTGACTGGGCTGAGCGGGAACTGAACTTCCTCAGTGGTAGGGAGGCGAGCAGGCTAGAGGTGGATGAACGCAGGGCCCTTGTTTGGGTGTAGGGCCTGATCAGAGCCTGGAGGTACTGAGGTGCCTTTCCCCTCACAGCTCCGTAGGCAAGCACCATGGTCTTGTAGCGGATGCGAGCTTCAACTGGAAGCCAGTGGAGGGAGCGGAGGAGCGGGGTGACGTGAGAGAACTTGGGAAGGTTGAACACCAGACGGGCTGCAGCGTTCTGGATGAGTTGTAGGGGTTTAATGGCACAGGCAGGGAGCCCAGCCAACAGCGAGTTGCAGTAATCTAGACGGGAGATGACAAGTGCCTGGATTAGGACCTGCGCCGCTTCCTGTGTGAGGCAGGGTCGTACTCTGCGGATGTTGTAGAGCATGAACCTACAGGAACGGGCCACCGCCTTGATGTTAGCTGAGAACGACAGGGTGTTGTCCAGGATCACGCCAAGGTTCTTAGCGCTCTGGGAGGAGGACACAATGGAGTTGTCAACCGTGATGGCGAGATCATGGAACGGGCAGTCCTTCCCCGGGAGGAAGAGCAGCTCCGTCTTGCCGAGGTTCAGCTTGAGGTGGTGATCCGTCATCCACACTGATATGTCTGCCAGACATGCAGAGATGCGATTCGCCACCTGGTCATCAGAAGGGGGAAAGGAGAAGATTAATTGTGTGTCGTCTGCATAGCAATGATAGGAGAGACCATGTGAGGTTATGACAGAGCCAAGTGACTTGGTGTATAGCGAGAATAGGAGAGGGCCTAGAACAGAGCCCTGGGGACGCCAGTGGTGAGAGCGCGTAGTGAGGAGACAGATTCTCGCCACGCCACCTGGTAGGAGCGACCTGTCAGGTAGGACGCAATCAAGCGTGGGCCGCGCCGGAGATGCCCAACTCGGAGAGGGTGGAGAGGAGGATCTGATGGTTCACAGTATCGAAGGCAGCCGATAGGTCTAGAAGGATGAGAGCAGAGAGAGAGAGTTAGCTTTAGCAGTGCGGAGCGCCTCCGTGATACAGAGAAGAGCAGTCTCAGTTGAATGACTAGTCTTGAAACCTGACTGATTTGGATCAAGAAGGTCATTCTGAGAGAGATAGCGGGAGAGCTGGCCAAGGACGGCACGTTCAAGAGTTTTGGAGAGAAAAGAAAGAAGGGATACTGGTCTGTAGTTGTTGACATCGGAGGGATCGAGTGTAGGTTTTTTCAGAAGGGTGCAACTCTCGCTCTCTTGAAGACGGGAGGGACGTAGCCAGCGGTCAGGGATGAGTTGATGAGCGAGGTGAGGTAAGGGAGAAGGTCTCCGGAAATGGTCTGGAGAAGAGAGGAGGGGATAGGGTCAAGTGGGCAGGTTGTTGGGCGGCCGGCCGTCACAAGACGCGAGATTTCATCTGGAGAGAGAGGGAGAAAGAGGTCAGGGCACAGGGTAGGGCAGTGTGAGCAGAACCAGCGGTGTCGTTTGACTTAGCAAACGAGGATCGGATGTCGTCGACCTTCTTTTCAAAATGGTTGACGAAGTCATCTGCAGAGAGGGAGGAGGGGGGGGAGGAGGATTCAGGAGGGAGGAGAAGGTGGCAAAGAGCTTCCTAGGGTTAGAGGCAGATGCTTGGAATTTAGAGTGGAAGAAAGTGGCTTTAGCAGTAGAGACAGAAGAGGAAAATGTAGAGAGGAGGGAGTGAAAGGATGCCAGGTCCGCAGGGAGCGCGAGTTTTCCTCCATTTCCGCTCGGCTGCCCGGAGCCTTGTTCTGTGAGCTCGCAATGAGTCGTCGAGCCACGGAGCGGGAGGGGAGGACCGAGCCGGCCTGGAGGATAGGGGACATAGAGAGTCAAAGGATGCAGAAAGGGAGGAGAGGAGGGTTGAGGAGGCAGAATCAGGAGATAGGTTGGAGAAGGTTTGAGCAGAGGGAAGAGATGATAGGATGGAAGAGGAGAGAGTAGCGGGGGAGAGAGAGCGAAGGTTGGGACGGCGCGATACCATCCAGTAGGGGCAGTGTGGGACGTGTTGGATGAGCGAGAGGGAAAAGGATACAAGGTAGTGGTCGGAGACTTGGAGGGGAGTTGCAATGAGGTTAGTGGAAGAACAGCATCTAGTAAAGATGAGGTCGAGCGTATTGCCTGCCTTGTGAGTAGGGGGAAGGTGAGAGGGTGAGGTCAAAGAGGAGAGGAGTGGAAAGAAGGAGGCAGAGAGGAATGAGTCAAAGGTAGACGTGGGGAGGTTAAAGTCGCCCAGCACTGTGAGAGGTGAGCCGTCCTCAGGAAAGGAGCTTATCAAGGCATCAAGCTCATTGATGAACTCTCCGAGGAACCTGGAGGGCGATAAATGATAAGGATGTTAAGCTTGAAAGGGCTGGTAACTGTGACAGCATGGAATTCAAAGGAGGCGATAGACAGATGGGTAAGGGGAGAAAGAGAGAATGACCACTTGGGAGAGATGAGGATCCCGGTGCCACCACCCCGCTGACCAGAAGCTCTCGGGGTGTGCGAGAACACGTGGGCGGACGAAGAGAGAGCAGTAGGAGTAGCAGTGTTATCTGTGGTGATCCATGTTTCCGTCAGTGCCAAGAAGTCGAGGGACTGGAGGGGGGCATAGGCTGAGATGAACTCTGCCTTGTTGGCCGCAGATCGGCAGTTCCAGAGGCTACCGGAGACCTGGAACTCCACGTGGGTCGTGCGTGCTGGGACCACCAGATTATGGTGGCCGCGGCCACGCGGTGTGGAGCGTTTGTATGGTCTGTGCAGAGAGGAGAGAACAGGGATAGACAGACACATAGTTGACAGGCTACAGAAGAGGCTACGCTAATGCAAAGGAGATTGGAATGACAAGTGGACTACACGTCTCGAATGTTCAGAAAGTTAAGCTTACGTAGCAAGAATCTTATTGACTAAAATGATTAAAATGATACAGTACTGCTGAAGTAGGCTAGCTGGCAGTGGTTGCGTTGTTGACTTTGTAGGCTAGCTGGCAGTGGCTGCGTTGTTGACACTACACTAATCAAGTCGTTCCGTTGAGTGTGATAGTTTCCACAGTGCTGCTATTCGGGGCTAGCTGGCTAGCTAGCAGTGTTGATTACGTTACGTTGCGTTAAAGAACGACAATAGCTGGCTAGCTAACCTAGAAAATCGCTCTAGACTACACAATTCTCTTTGATACAAAGACGGCTATGTAGCTAGCTATGTAGCTAGCTACGATCAAACAAATCAAACCGTTGTACTGTAATGAAATGAAATGAAAATGTGATACTACCTGTGGAGCGAAGCGGAATGCGACCGGGTTGTTGAGTGAGGAAGTTCTATTCGGCAGACGTTGGCTAGCTGTTGGCTAGCTAGCAGTGTCTCCTACGTTAAGGACGACAAATAGCTGGCTAGCTAACCTCGGTAAATTAAGATAATCACTCTAAGACTACACACTCTAAACTACACAATTATCTTGGATACGAAGACAGCAAAGACAGCAAAGACAACTGGTAGACGGTGGATGTTAGCTAGCTGGCTAGCTGGCTAGCTGCTGGGCAGATAGCAGTGTAGACTACGTTAGGATGACGAAATACGATGATTACGCAATTATCTTTGATACAAAGACGGCTATGTAGCTAGCTAAGGAGAAATTGCTAAGATTAGACAAATCAAACCGTTGTGCTATAGTGAAATGTAATGAAAAGTTATACTACCTGCGAGCCGAGGTGCGAATGCGACCGCTCGCTCCAACCCGGAAGTAGAAAAAAAGTTGTTCACTAAATGAAATACTTATCTTCCCTCAGCGTGTGTTTTAGTCGCCCCCTTTTTGACGGAGGAGAGAAGAAAAAATAATAATAGAAAAATATAAAATATATTTATATATATATATATATAAAATGATTATATATATATATATAAAATATAAATATAAGAAAAATAGATTTTACCATGTGGTGTTGAGAACATTTTGCAGTTTTAAAGCTTTTATGATATTCTAGAGAATCTTGCAATTTTATAACAAATTTAATGCAATTCTACAACAACAAAAAATGTGTTTCGCAGTTATATAGCTTATTAACTGCAAATCTATTTATTTTGCCATGAGGTGGAGAGAGATTTTTGCAGTTTTAAAGCTAATTTCCTGCAATTCTACACTTGAGCCATGATTTATGCTAATATGATTGATTTTGTTAGTCTATGGAGGTCAGGGCCCTTGGGCACGTGCCCTGCATGCCCGGTCAGTATTCTGACTGAGACCCCGAGTGAGACACCGACTGAGACAACGACTGAGACATCGACTGAGACAACGACTGAGACCCCGACTGAGACAACGACTGAGACCACGACAACGACTGAGACAACGACTGAGACACCGACTAAGACCCCGACTGAGACAACAACTGAGACAAC
Source organism: Oncorhynchus nerka (assembly GCF_034236695.1). NCBI lineage: Eukaryota > Metazoa > Chordata > Actinopteri > Salmoniformes > Salmonidae > Oncorhynchus > Oncorhynchus nerka. Next base: position 99,252,745 of record NC_088410.1, on the reverse strand, counting down.
ACCTGAGACCCCGACTGAGTCAAACACTGAGACTCATACTGAGACCCCGACTGAGACAACGACTGAGACAACGACTGAGACACCGACTGGGACCCCGACAACGACTGAGACCCCGACAACAACTGAGACAACACCTGAGACCCCGACTGAGTCAAACACTGAGACTCATACTGAGACCCCGACTGAGACAACGACTGAGACAACGACTGAGACACCGACTGGGACCCCGACAACAACTGAGACCCCGACAACAACTGAGACAACACCTGAGACCCCGACTGAGTCAAACACTGAGACTCATACTGAGACCCCGACTGAGACAATGACTGAGACCCCGACAACAACTGAGACCCCGACTGAGACAACAACTGAGACCCCGACTGAGACAACAACTGAGACCCCGACTGAGACAACACCTGAGACCCCGACAACAACTGAGACCCCGACTGAGACCTCGACTGAGACAACAACTGAGACCCCGACTGAGACCCCGACTGAGACCTCGACTGAGACAACAACTGAGACCCCAACTGAGACCCCGACTGAGACCCCGACTGAGACAACAACTGAGACCCCAACTGAGACAACAACTGAGACCCCGACTGAGACCCCAACTGAGACCCCGACAACAACTGAGACCCCGACTGAGACCTCGACTGAGACAACAACTGAGACCCCGACTGAGACAACACCTGAGATCCCAACTGAGACCCCGACTGAGACACCGACTGAGACAACGACTGAGACAACGACTGAGACCCCAACTGAGACCCCGACAACAACTGAGACCCCGACTGAGACCTCGACTGAGACAACAACTGAGACCCCGACTGAGACAACACCTGAGATCCCAACTGAGACCCCGACTGAGACCCCGACTGAGACCCTGACAACGACTGAGACCCCGACTGAGACAACGACTGAGACCCCGACTGAGACAACACCTGAGACAACACCTGAGACCCCGACTGAGACCCCGACTGAGACTCCGATAGAGACCCCGACTGAGACAACAACTGAGACCCAGACTGAGACCCCGACAACGACTGAGACAACTGAGACAACGACTGAGACAACGACTGAGACCCCGACTGAGACAACGACTGAGAAAACGACTGAGACCCCGACTGAGACCCCGACTGAGACAACAACTGAGACCCCGACTGAGACAACACCTGAGACCCTGACTGAGACCCCAACTGAGACAATGACTGAGACCCCGACTGAGACCGCGACAATGACTGAGACCCTGACTGAGAACGCGACAACGACTGAGACCCCAACTGCGACAACAACTGAGACCCTGACTGAGACCCCAACTGAGACAACGACTGAGACCCCGACTGAGACTGCGACAACGACTGAGACCCCAAATGAGACCCCGACAACGACTGAGACCCCGACTGAGACCCCAACTGAGACAACGACTGAGACAACGACTGAGACCCCGACTGAGACAAAAGACCCCGACTGAGACCTAGAGACCCCGACTGAGACAACGACAACTGAGACTGAGACCCCGACATGACGACTGAGACCCTGACTGAGACCCTGACTGAGACCCCGACAACGACTGAGACCCCGACTGAGACAACGACAGACACCGACTGAGACCCCCACAACGACTGAGACCCCGACTGACTCCCCCCTCTCTGCTTATGTTGTTTATGCTTGGAGCCGGACCTGGACATGAGCTACATAACACCAGCAGTAGATAGAAGGGCCTCCAAACCCTGGTTGGTTGCTACGCAATTATAACATAACAAATAGAGAGGGAGGCAGGGAGGGAGGCAGAGAGGCAGGGAGGGAGGGAGTGATGCAGGCAGGCAGGGAGGCAGGCAGGCAGGGAGGGATACACATCTGGATTGAATGAACTGGATATATCTGACCAGAAACACATAAAGAGTCACATATTTCACCCATTTTTATCTGGTCATCCATCCTACTAATACAAGTTTTCCTGCCACGCCGCCAAGCCTAACTGGGTTCAGCGCAAGCCTCTGTGTGTCAGAAAGGGAGGGGTTTCAGGGAAAGAGAAGGAAAGAGAGGGAAAGAGGAGAAAAAGAGAGTCCTGTCTGGTGACGGGTGGAGAGGAGAGAGAATATACACTGGAAAGAAAAGCAGTCTCACAAAGCAGTTTCCCCAGGGAAGTCTAGGCAACAGGGAGGTCCGGGCGACAGGGAAGTCCAGGCTACAGTGAAGTCTAGGCGACAGGGAAGTCTAGGCGACAGGGAAGTCTAGGCGACAGGGAAGTCTAGGTGACAGTGAAGTCCAGGCGACAGGGAGGACTAGGCGACAGTGAAGTCCAGGCGACAGTGAAGTCCAGGCGACAGGGAAGTCCAGGCGACAGGGAAGTCCAGGCGACAGGGAAGTCTAGGCGACAGGGAAGTCTAGGTCGACAGTGAAGTCCGGGCGACAGGGAAGTCTAGGTCGACAGTGAAGTCCGGGCGACAGGGAAGTCAGGCGACAGGGAAGTCTAGGTCGACAGTGAAGTCCAGGCGACAGGGAAGTCTAGGTCGACAGTGAAGTCCGGGCGACAGGGAAGTCCAGGCGACAGGGAAGTCTAGGCGACAGGGATGTCTTGGCGACAGGGAAGTCTAGGCGACAGGGAAGTCTAGGCGACAGGAATATACACTACTGTTCAAAAGTTTTGGGTCATTTAGAAATGTCTGTGTTTTTGAAAGAAAAGCTAAACAAAATTGCCAATAAAATAACATAAAATTGATTAGAAACACAGTGTAGACATGGTTAATGTTGTAAATGACTATTGTAGCAGGAAACGGCTGATTTCTTTATGGAGTATCTACATAGGCGTATAGAGGCCCATTATCAGCAACCATCCCACCTGTGTTCCAATGGCACATTTTGTTAGCTAATCCAAGTTTATCATTTTAAAAGGGTAATTGATCATTAGAAAACCCTTTTGCAATTATGTTAACACAGCTGAAAATTGGTTGTACTGATTAAACAAGCAATAAAACTGGCCTCCTTTAGACTAGTTGAGTATCTGAAGCATCATCATTTGTGGGTTCGATTACAGGCTCAAAATGGACAGAAACAAATACCTTTCTTCTGAAACTTGTGAGTCTATTCTTGTTCCGAGAAATGAAGGCTATTCCATGTGAGAAATTGCCAAGGAACTGAAGAGCTCGTACAACGCTGTGTACTTCTCCCTTCACAGAACAGCGCAAACTGGTTCTAACCAGAATAGAAAGAGGAGTAGGAGGCCCCGGTGCACAACTGAGCAAGAGGACAAGTACATTAGTGTGTCTAGTTTGAGAAACAGACACCTCATAAGTCCTCAACTGGAAGCTTCATTAAAAAGTACCAAAACACCAGTCTCAATGTCAACTCCAGGATGCTGGCCTTCTAGGCAGAGTTCCTCTGTCCAGAGTACCATTGACTGTGTTCTTTTGCCCATCTTTATCTTTTCTTGTTATTGGCCAGTCTGAGATATGGCTTTTTCTTTGCATCTCTGCCTAGAAGGCCAGCAACCCAGAGTCGCCTCTTCACTGTTGACGTTGAGACTGGTGTTTTTAATGAAGTTGCCCTCATGGAGTAGTACACAGCAGTGTACAAGATCTTCAGTTTCTTGGCAATTTCTCGCATGGGGGAATAGCCTTCATTTCTCAGAACAATAATAGACTGATGAGTTTCAGAAGAAAGGTCTTTGTTTCTGGCCATTTTGAGCCTTTAATCGAACCCACAAATCATGTTATTTTAATGGACCTTTTTTTTTTTTTTTTTGCTTTTCTTAAAAAAATAGTAACAAAAAAGTAACCATTTTTGAAGTGACCCCAAACTTTTGAACGGTAGTGTATGTCTAAATGTTTGAGAGACAAGCTTGATTTCACTGTAACATATTGACAAGTATCTGGACATTTAATTTTCTTTCTTCTGCATCTTTCGGTATTAAAAGGAGTTAAAAAGAGATTTTAGAAACACAGTTTTTCCTGCGAGTAGCCACGCCTGCGAGTAGCCACGCCTGCATGGTCTTGTAATCATCTAGAGGCTTTTTCTTCTTCTTCCAGCCTGTGTGTCCTAGCTTGAGAATTCAAGGTTCACATGTATCCCTTTGGTGGCCGAGTTGACCTATTTTAAGAAATGCCATTGGTTTGTGGAGGAAAATGTTTAAGATCTTTGATAGGCTGATGAGGAATTTGTTACAGGAAATAAATCACTGCCACCTGGTGAGGCTAGCATAGGGCTAACGTGTGCCAGGTTATCTGATGGGACACAATGTAGCTTACTACCGTGTGACAGTACTTAACAATTTTAATTGGCTGATGCTTAAACTTAACCTTGAAACATGTTCGCAAGTTTGGCCCCGTTAATTTTCAGAGAATGAAAGAGAGGCGAGTGGGAGTGTGAAGCCAAAGTAATTACACCAATAATTGTGAATAACTAGGCCCCACTGGATGGCTGTGAGCTTATCCCTTGTGTCCAAGGCCATTACAGCAACTGTGTGAATTGTTATCCATTATACATATGAATACCACATTCATAATACATAATGCATACCACATGCATAATACAACTCTCTCTCTCATGCATCTCTGATTTTACACCATAAAACCTTAGATGTTATTATTGGTCTCATGGTAGTCGAACATTGACGATCGCTTTGCTCTACAGCCTTGAGCTTTGGCTACCTGTGTATATGGGTGTGTGCCCATCAGATTTAGTGTCTGTGTGTGTGTGTATGTGTGTGTGCGTGCGCGTGTGTGTGTGTATATGGGTGTGTGCCCATCAGATTTAGTGTGTGTGTATGTGTGTGTGCGTGCGCGAGTGTGTGTGTGCTTGTCCTTTATTGTGTACGTGTGTGTTGGGGCTTGGCGATAGGGCTTGGCGATAGGGCTTGGCGATGGGGCTTGGCGATAGGGCTTGGCGATGGGGCTTGGCGATGGGGCTTGGCGATGGGGCTTGGCGATAGGGCTTGGCGATGGGGCTTGGCGATGGGGCTTGGCGATGGGGCTTGGCGATGGGGCTTGGCGATAGGGCTTAGCGATAGGGCTTGGCGATAGGGCTTGGCGATAGCATTCTTTAGCCCAGCTGTCAGGGTCCATATTCCCAATATGCAAAAGTACTCATGGTTTGGTGTATTGTACCAGGGACTTGTTACCATGTGTTTGACAGGACAGAAAGATCCCGTGAATATTTGACTACATATATCTATATGACTACACCCGAAGACTGGAAGACAGATTGTTATCATGGGAATAAGTGCTGAAACATTTGGCATGTTTCACAATAAAAAAAAAAGATCCCGTGAATATTTGACTACACCCGAAGACTGGAAGACAGATTGTTATCATGGGAATAAGTGCTGAAATATTTGGCATGTTTCACAATCAATCACAGACCAGCGTCTGTGGGGAGTCTGGGGCCCTCGCCTCGTGGAAAGACATGGACAGATAACTAACTACAATCTAGCCACTGTCTCTAAGCTAGTCTTAGTACAGGAATGTTTTTCACATGTGACATTGTCAATATGCTGTAGAATTACAGTACCAGTCAAAAGCTGTCAACAAGGCGAAGGCCGGCTACTTTGAAGAGTCTCAAATATAAAATACTTTTTCATTTGTTTAACTTCTTGGTGACGGGGGGGGGGGGGGGGGGGGGAGTATTTTCCGGTCCGGATGAAAAGCATGTCCAAATTCAACTGCCTGCTACTCATCCCGAGAAGATAAAATATGTATAGTATTAGTAGATTTGGATAGAAAACACTCTGACGTTTCTAAAACTGTTTGAATAATGTCTGTGAGTATAACAGAACTTATTAGCAGGCGAAACCCAGAGGACAAACCATTCTGATTTGTTTTTTCACTCTCTTTTCAATGATTTTCATTGGGAATCCAGATTTCTAAGGGACCTTCTTGCAGTTCTTATCGCTTCGACTGGATGTCAACAGTCTTTAGAAATTGGTTGAGGTTTTTCCTTTGTGTAATGAAGAAGTACAGCCATCTTGAACGAGGGTCACTTGAAGTGTACTGTTAGACACTACAGTGGTAGGTGTACTGTTAGACACTACAGTGGTAGGCCTGATTACCAACAACGACGAGACAGCCTACAGGGAGGAGGTGAGGGCCCTCGGAGTGTGGTGTCAGGAAAATAACCTCAGACTCAACGTCAACAAAACAAAGGAGGTGATTGTGGACTTCAGGAAACAGCAGAGGGAACACCCCCCTATCCACATCAAAGGGACAGTAGTGGAGAGGGTAGTAAGTTAAGGTCCTCGGCGTACACATCCAGGACAAACTGAATTGGTCCACCCACACAGACAGCGTGGTGAAGAAGGCACAGCAGAGACAGCGGAGCCATTCTGGAGAGAGACTTGCACACATCTTCTCCAAACACACATCTTCACCACACACACATCTTCACCACACACACATCCTCACCACACACATTTTCACCACACACACATCTTCACCACACACACATCTTCACCACACACACATCTTCACCACACACACCTCTTCACCACACACACATCTTCACCACACACACCTCTTCATCACACACACCTCCTCCCCTTTTTCTTGTCTCAACAGTTTTACATTTTATTCCAGATAAATTATTTTTCACACAAAACAGTATTTTAGATGCTTTTCTCTGACAACTGACGACTTAATAATTAACTAGGCCGATAACTGTGGGCTTCAAGGCCTACAAGCTTGTGATTTTAAACAATCCAAACATTTTATTTTATTTTTTTAAGAAGCTAATGATCCTTGATTCCTCTGTGGCTAAGTCATGCTTTCTGGTGAAGTATTTGGAATGAGATGATATATGTCTGTATAGACGGGAGTTATAATTTCCATTTACTTCCCGAATGGACCCACCACTATGCCATTTCTGTCCTTCTGTCCTGTTCTATTGGATCCACCACTATGTCATCTGTCTCCTGTTCTATTGGATCCACCACTATGTCATCTCTCTCCTGTTCTATTGGATCCACCACTATGTCATCTCTCTCCTGTTCTATTGGATCCACCACTATGTCATCTCTCTCCTGTTCTATTGGACCCACCGCTATGTCATCTCTCTCCTGTTCTATTAGACCCACCGCTATGTCATCTCTCTCCTGTTCTATTAGACCCACCACTATGTCATCTCTCTTCTGTTCTATTGGATCCACCACTATGTCATCTCTCTCCTGTTCTATTGGATCCACCACTATGTCATCTCTCTCCTGTTCTATTGGACCCACCACTATGTCATCTCTCTCCTGTTCTATTAGACCCACCACTATGTCATCTCTCTCCTGTTCTATTGGACCCACCACTATGTCATCTCTCTTCTGTTCTATTGGATCCACACTATGTCATATCTCTCCTGTTATATTAGACCCACCACTATGTCATCTCTCTCCTGTTCTATTGGACCCACCACTATGTCATCTCTCTTCTGTTCTATTGGATCCACACTATGTCATATCTCTCCTGTTATATTAGACCCACCACTATGTCATCTCTCTCCTGTTCTATTGGACCCACCACTATGTCATCTGTCTCCTGTTCTATTAGACCCACCACTACGTCATCGTTCTATTGGACCCACCACTATGTCATCTCTCTCCTGTTCTATTGGACCCACCACTATGTCATCTCTCTCCTGTTCTATTGGATCCACCACTATGTCATCTCTCTCCAGTTCTATTGGATCCACCACTATGTCATCTCTCTCCTGTTATATTAGACCCACCACTATGTCATCTCTCTCCTGTTCTATTGGATCCACCACTATGCCATCTCTCTCCTGTTCTATTGGACCCACCACTATGTCATCTCTCTCCTGTTCTATTGGACCCACCACTATGTCATCTCTCTCCTGTTCTATTGGACCCACCACTATGTCATCTCTCTCCTGTTCTATTAGACCCACCGCTATGTCATCTCTCTCCTGTTCTATAGGACCCACCACTATGTCATCTCTCTCCTGTTCTATAGGATCCACCACTATGTCATCTCTCTCCTGTTCTATTAGACCCACCACTATGTCATCTCTCTCCTGTTCTATTGGACCCACCACTATGTAATCTCTCTCCAGTTCTATTGGATCCACCACTATGTCATCTCTCTCCTGTTCTATTAGACCCACCACTATGTCATCTCTCTTCTGTTCTATTGGATCCACACTATGTCATATCTCTCCTGTTATATTAGACCCACCACTATGTCATCTCTCTCCTGTTCTATTGGACCCACCACTATGTCATCTGTCTCCTGTTCTATTAGACCCACCACTATGTCATCTCTCTCCTGTTCTATTGGACCCACCACTATGTCATCTCTCTCCTGTTCTATTGGATCCACCACTATGTCATCTCTCTCCAGTTCTATTGGATCCACCACTATGTCATCTCTCTCCTGTTCTATTAGACCCACCACTATGTCATCTCTCTTCTGTTCTATTGGATCCACACTATGTCATATCTCTCCTGTTATATTAGACCCACCGCTATGTCATCTCTCTTCTGTTCTATTGGATCCACACTATGTCATCTGTCTCCTGTTCTATTAGACCCACCACTATGTCATCTGTCTCCTGTTCTATTGGTTTTCATATCAACGTTATTTCGTTGTCCTGAAGCCAAAGTGACAATCTCAGTAACATTAAAAACCTATCGTAGTTGTTGCATCTTTAGTTTCCTCCTCTTTCTAAGCATCGAACAGAGATGTTCATCTCTGCCACATACTGTATATCAAACTGCTATCAGGTGTGCTGTTTAGAATGGTGTTTTCCCCAGGTGTGCTGTTTAGAATGGTGTTTTCCCCAGGTGCTCTGTTTAGAATGGTGTTTTCCCCAGGTGTGCTGTTTAGAATGGTGTTTTCCCCAGGTGTGCTGTTTAGAATGGTGTTTTCCCCAGGTGCTCTGTTTAGAATGGTGTTTTCCCCAGGTGTGCTGTTTAGAATGGTGTTTTCCCCAGGTGTGCTGTTTAGAATGGTGTTTTCCCCAGGTGTGCTGTTTAGAATGGTGTTTTCCCCAGGTGTGCTGTTTAGAATGGTGTTTTCCCCCAGGTGCTCTGTTTAGAATGGTGTTTTCCCCAGGTGTGCTGTTTAGAATGGTGTTTTCCCCCAGGTGGTCTGTTTAGAATGGTGTTTCCCAGGTGTGCTGTTTAGAATGGTGTTTTCCCCAGGTGTGCTGTTTAGAATGGTGCTTTCCCCAGGTGTGCTGTTTAGAATGGTGTTTTCCCCAGGTGCTCTGTTTAGAATGGTGTTTTCCCCAGGTGTGCTGTTTAGAATGGTGTTTTCCCCAGGTGTGCTGTTTAGAATGGTGTTTTCCCCCAGGTGCTCTGTTTAGAATGGTGTTTTCCCCAGGTGCTCTGTTTAGAATGGTGTTTTCCCCCAGGTGCTCTGTTTAGAATGGTGTTTTCCCCAGGTGCTCTGTTTAGAATGGTGTTTTCCCCAGGTGCTCTGTTTAGAATGGTGTTTTCCCCGGGTGCTCTGTTTAGAATGGTGTTTTCCCCCAGGTGCTCTGTTTAGAATGGTGTTTTCCCCAGGTGCTCTGTTTAGAATGGTGTTTTCCCCCAGGTGCTCTGTTTAGAATGGTGTTTTCCCCAGGTGCTCTGTTTAGAATGGTGTTTTCCCCGGGTGCTCTGTTTAGAATGGTGTTTTCCTGCTAATTGCATTTTGGCAAATATTTGAATATGACGTTTTATTGGCTGGTTCATTAACACTTGTTCTATGATGATGCACCACCATAATGTACATGTGATATGTGTCATTCTGTGCAGCGTGGTGGGTTATGGACTCAATCCATATGGGGCCGGTACATTTCTTAAATGGACGTTAAATTAAAATCTTCCCAGTCACATTGTCTGGAAACCCTGAAACACACACACACACACACACACACACACACACACACACACACACACACACACACACACACACACACACACACACACACACACACCCCTCGGGGGCCTCAGTAATGATTGATTAGGGTTCTCACCTTCACCATGTTCCTGGTATGGTCCGTCTTCACCGGAACCTTCATCTGAAACACCCGGCCAACCACAGCAGACGAGTCAGGGAATCCTGACACTCCCCTTGCTCCTACTGCAGAATGCTGAACTGCATCCGCCACCGGATCCAAGGCCTCCACCGCCTGGAAGTCTGACAGTATGGAGGAGTGCATGGAGGCCTCCAGCTCCCCGGGTCCGTCCACCATCATGTCCCCCAGCACCTCCACCTGTCCCTGGGATTGATCCAGTGGCCAGGCCCCTTGAGCCAGAGTTACCATGAGAGCCAGTAGCAGCAACACACTAGCCCTGCAACCCACAGCTAAGCTCCCCAGACCAGGCATCCACGCTCTAGCCTCTTCCGTCGCTCGACACTCTCCTCTCTGTTTATTGGGCATTCTTTGTCTTTTGTTAACTATCTCTCACACAAAGGAGGATGTCCCCTGGAGAGGACAGCATGCAACCCAACCACACACCGACAGACACAAAGCTGATCCTACCCGACCCAACCTCCGCTTTTCTTTTCAATAGGGGCTCCTTCTCGCTCGCTCTCTCTCTCTCTCTCTGAGAGTCCCCTCTCCTTTGATTTCTCTCTCTCCTTTTCTCCTCTCCTTTCCTCTTGTTTCCCTTGTTCCTTTGTCAGAGGCTCTTCAGTGGTTCGTAGATCCCATTGTTAACCGAGCATTTGAGACCTGTAGAAAGAGAAGAAACAGGAATTCATTAAGACATGCTTTAAATACCAGGAGGAGTTTTAAAACTGCTAGACAGGTTCAATATTTAACCTCAACTTTAAACACCTCGGAGTTCATTCTCTCTCTATCACCTTAAGAGTTAATTATCTGTAGTCTATACAAATAACATTCCAGGCAACAATGTGCATGCTTCCTATCATTATGTAGCTATAGCAACATAATCCCAGGTGTGTAGCTATAGCAACATAATCTCCGGAGTGTAGCTATAGCAACATAATCCCAGGCGTGTAGCTATAGCAACATAATCCCAGGTGTGTAGCT